>NW_028301563.1:17102500-17402500 GCF_042242905.1 Orbicella faveolata
CCTTGTCTGGAAATTTGGAAAACCTTCCTGTATCAAATTCGCATGTACCAGACATAATAATTACCCATCTCATTTTTAACACTGGACTCTTCAACAAAAGGAGTGGAACTTTTTATTCAATGGAATTTGGAAGCATTAAGTGGGAAATGATTAAAATCCAATAGTGAACTTTAACTTTGGGTTTAGAGAGAAGTGTTTCAAAAAAGCCCTTAGTGTTTGTTGAGAAAAATATTTGCAACAAAAACAAAGATTAATCTAGTCTATAGAATCAAAGTACAGTGTACCTAAAGAATTCCACACATAAAGTCCATGACTGATTTTGATGGCTTTGACCTTTTTGTGGCCACCATATGCTTTTCTTGGTTCAGTCTCCTCTGATTGATCTGGTGTGAGCTAAAGGATACAAAACAACAAGGCATTAAAATGTGAATTCATCATGGAAAATTATTCCTTTCTTTTAATTTCTTGACTGTTGAAAAATTTTACACAATCTTACAGCCAATACCATCACAGATACATGTAAACTGACCAATCATTTTAAATGGACCGGTGACTAACAAGCACTATTCACTTGACTTTGAAGATAATTCTGCACTGAAGGTTGTCCAAATCCTCACCTGGACAATCACACAACTGAGGCAGGGTGAAAGTTGTGTCTGATTAATAACAATATTACACAGAAATAATACCCTTGTAAGTGCTGGTGGTCTGTCCTTCCTCCATTCCCTCCTTGATCTTGCTTTTAACATAAAAGCTACATGGAAGAAACCAAATAAATCATGTTCAGGTTAATTTCTTGAACAGCCAATGGGATTCTGGCATTATGCCATGTAGTCAGACTTTCTTAGGACCAGTTCAGACAATGACTTTTTCATGAGCCGAACCTGATACATTGAATTTATTACATGAAAAGTTTGGTGTCTGAATCAGTTAAGAACGGCTATTTGAATTTGAAACGGCTCAGCCATTCTTCCCGCCTAGTTCAGCTGGGAATTTCAGCTTTGGAATGGCTTTGATTCAGACGTTGAACTTTTCACAAGCTGAACTAGTGCAGAAATTGTTACAACGTATTTGACAAACAGCTTACACTTTGCCTAAAAATATATTATTGCTGACATTTCAATGTAATTTGGTTCAAACTAAATAAAGTTCCGCGAATTAAGTTTGATGTTTGAATCAACAGGTGTACTTTTGATAATTTTGGTCAGTCCAAATTCAAATAAAATCCAGCTCATGAAAAGTTTGATGTCTGAACTGGGCCTTAGCCATTTTAGTTGATCTAAATACAGGAAGAAGATCTAGTACTATTAATCACAGCATCAAATATAAATAATACAATGCTTCATTTAGACTAGTAAAAAAAGTCATAAAAATGTTGCCTAACAAGATGTCCAGTGCTATTGTATTAAATAATAGAAATAATATGAATTCAATTGGGTTAAAATCAAATGCTACTGGTCAGAACTGTGTTGTAATAAAATAGTGGATGATATGTAAGCATTGCCGGCAACCCAGAAGACCAAAGCTCTAAAAACATGTCTCCTAAAATTTTGAAAAAAATAGGCCACCTCAATATATCACCTCCCCCAGCTTCTAACCCCCCTTCAAAGAAGAGGCCACCTCATTATACCCACTCCTTCTCTCTGCTTCTAGCCTCCTCCAATAGAAAACTAGTTCAATATACCCCCTCCCTCCCCCAGCTTCTAGCTCTCTCCAATAGAAAAATGGGCCACCTCAGTCACAGGCAGCCCAAGCTCACAATGCGAGTTTTTTTTTTTTTTAAATCTTTATGCGAACGTTCAGCACGCGAAACGTGACACGGTTACCGCCGACATCTACTATTACATAACGACCGAGTTTGGTTACGCGAAACGTGACCTTCGCCTTGCAGTATGTGGTGGTGTTGTGTTACAATGGTTTGAATTTATAAAAGTTTGTATGGGGAAAAACGGTAATCGACATTATAGCTGAAATTTCGGTATTTTTGCAATAAAAATGACTCACCTCAATGCCTTGTTGTCTTTTCTATTGTCATCTCGCTTCTCAGCTCGATCCGAAGCTATTTAAGCAAGTTGTCGCTTTTTGGTTTTCCTCTACTAAGAAAGAGTAAAGGCTACACACTTGATTCTGGACTGACCCCGCAAGAAGCGAAAAAAAAACACTGAAATCCCGCCAGCTGCCCCAATTCCTCCGCAGAATCATAGTACAGGTTTAAGCGCTCCCTTGCAGTTAAATTCCAAGCCAAATTCATCTCCACAGCGCACGATACAAAGCTCTGAATCGAAGAAAGCTGACCATCCGGAATCAGTGATCATGCTGCCGGCACCATTTGTGGACACATTCGAAACCCGAGCGGAATGCCGGGCTAACAAATTGACCCTGACCAGGGGAAGGGAGCGCACAGTTCTCGACAAGCCAGGTACTTTGAAACGCCTTGTACGCGAATTACAAAATGCGATTTAAAAATTTACACAGCGAATATTACTTACCACGTTTTCCATTGAAAATTCGAAGACATCCTTCAAAGCAAAGCTAGTTAAAACTTTCACGGACAATCCAACGATTAGATTGAGATTGCCGGTGCGAACGAAGCACTTTTTTTCAAAATTTGTAAACACGTCTAGTCGTTGCTTTGATTGGCTTGTCACAACAATGCTCAGTCGGCGGCCTGGACAAAAATCTTCCCAGAGGACCGTGGAGCAGAGAACCTGGCTTGTCGAGAACTGTGTGCTCCCTTCCCCTGGTCAGGGTCAATTTGTTAGCCCGGCATTCCGCTCGGGTTTCGAATGTGTCCACAAATGGTGCCGGCAGCATGATCACTGATTCTGGATGGTCAGCTTTCTTCGATTCAGAGCTTTGTATCGTGCGCTGTGGAGATGAATTTGGCTTGGAATTTAACTGCAAGGGAGCGCTTAAACCTGTACTATGATTCTGCGGAGGAATTGGGGCGGCTGGCGGGATTTCAGTGTTTTTTTTTCGCTTCTTGCGCGGGTCAGTCCAGAATCGAGTGTGTAGCCTTTACTCTTTCTTAGTAGAGGAAAACCAAAAAGCGACAACTTGCTTAAATAGCTTCGGATCAAGCTGAGAAGCGAGATGACAATAGAAAAGACAACAAGGCATTGAGGTGAGTCATTTTTATTGCAAAAATACCGAAATTTCAGCTATAACGTCGATTACCGTTTTTCCCCATACAAACCTTTACAAATTCAAACCGTTGTAACACAACACCACCACATACTGCAAGGCGAAGGTCACGTTTCGCGTAACCAAACTCGGTCGTTATGTAATAGTAGATGTCGGCGGTAACCGTGTCACGTTTCGCGCGCTGAACGTTCGCATAAAGATTAAAAAAAAAAAAACTCCTCGCATTGTGAGCTTTGGCCGCCTGTGCCTCAGTATGCCCACTCCCCCAGCTTCTAGTCCCCCTTGTAATGAATGGCCTCTCCCTAACCCTCTCCAATGAGGACCTCACAGCAGTATCAAAACAATCACTTATTTAACATATTTTCCAGCATTATAATGCATAAAATGTGTGCTTGTGTCTATTTCTACTGAAATCAAAGCCTGTTTCTGCCTTGTCTGTTATTTTTCAATTTTTAAAACATCTTGTGCCAAACATATTGCTTCTCAATGACTTTCCATGACCTTCACTTAAATTCCATGACTTTCTAGGACTGGAAAATGAAAATAACAAATTCCATGACTTTCCAGGTTTTCCATGACCTGTATGAACCCTGGACCTTGGATATCCAGAGGGGAAAAAGGGGTGAAAAGATATTGGGAGGGGCAGGAGATATCTTCTTCCATTTTGACATTGTAATGGAGTTTCTCAGGCAATGGCATATATTTCTTTAAAGGCTTTTTTTTTTTTCAGGGAACCCTTCAATGGATGGCGGCGGGACGGGGGAGTGGGGGAGGGGGGGGGGGGGAGGGGGAGGATGTAGTAATGCGGTACAAACTATGATGATTGGTGCTTTACCAGAAGAGTGAAAGCAACGGGATTCCTCTGTAGACCGCTGATTGCTGTTAACACTTTCTAAACATCTGAAAGCACCTGTTAAAAAAAAATGAAATACAAGAATCTTGGGTACGCTACGTACAGTTAAGTTTACATCTACATTGCAAATATTCGCCCTTCATAGCTTCAGAGTTGCAACCAACGAAAGAGAACTCAATTAAAGAATGACCGACATCCGCTGTATTTTTGGACCTCGCTAAAATAGTTGATTCAAATGCACGTCGATTATATTGTACAAGTTTTCTTACTTGATCCACACAACCGCAAAGCAGCTATCGATGGACGAACGCATGTTGGACGAACCTTGGCCGCCATGTTGAATTTTGTTCGTTGAGACCGCTGGTCGCACCACGGTTCGGTGGCACTTGTCCGCGAAGACCTGGAAAGAGTTTGAAGGGGGCGGGATCTAAGGAGGGGTGCGGGTGGTGCAGACGTGTTTCGAAAGATCCCCATCTTTTTCAAGTGACAGTAGGTGTTAATTCTCCCTTGTTGTCATTTTTGTGTAGCTGATGGGAGAGGTGCACAGAAGGGTATCTTTGTGGCCTTGTTAGGAGACATCAGGAGTGTAAATGCACGTCCCACAAGAATTTCAAGCCTTTTTATTTAGCGATATCTAAAGGTATGTACTTCACCGTTGGAATGTCAACACAAGTCTTGTTCTTCCTTGTTATTTCATCACCCTCTAAGTTGTCGTTTGAAAGCTTACTGGTTGTTATAATTTTGTTACAGGGCGTCACCTTTAGTTACTCTTTACTGAAGAATCAGCGTACATCATAATTTGTATTCTCTTTAATATTTTATTTGGATTCCTGAATATTAACAAGTTATTATGCTCATAAATAAATTTGATTAAATAACAATCTTAACCATGCATGCACATGTAGATCAGTGTGTATTTTATCTCTGTCCACAACATTTAGGGCCAGCAATTTTAAAATTTCAAGAGCTGAGTTCATTGTCTGTTCAGTCAACAATCCCAGACTATTAAATCTATTGAACAATGGAAACAGCATACTTGTAGACTGTCATTTTTTGGCAGCTTCTCAAGTTAATCAGCCCTAGCCTATCGCATTTTCTAGTCTAAGTTATCAAAATCTATTTAAATAAATCTTCATCATAAATATTGTCTTGTATATTGTTCAGTATTTTGTAATACATAATTTGAAGGTGAAAATATAATAAGTTCACTGTCCTTAAACCTCTGATAATTTTTCAAAATAACTTTTTGTAATATAAATAATTAAAAAACACACCATAATGTTGTAATAAAATATATCAAGAAACATCAGCTAAAACCTATTGCAACATGACCAATTCACATATTACAATAGTTTTTACTTGTGATCATTCATAGACAATAATAGTTAGATAAACACATTATTTAGGACAGACACAACAGGGTGTCTGCATAAACAGAATGTCTAATTCATAAAAAATTTCTAGCATTTTTCTGGTCTCTCTGAGACATACCATTATGCTAGTTCATACTGACATTCATTCCTTACAAGATTTGCTCACTGTCAGTAAATAATGGTCCCTCAATGAACCAAACCGGCCTTGAGATTTTTTGTTTTTAATTCACTCAAAAATAAGTGAATCAACCCTTCCATTTCTAGGTGCACTTACATGAAAAAATAGAACAAAAAAAATATCCCAACCAGCATCACATGAACTAGGTACTTCTGTATACATGCAGTTTTTACTTCATCGCTGAACATGCAGGACACATGTATGGTGTGACTCTGGTACTGAAAGGGTTATTACTCTACATACAAAATTCGAACTTAGATGAGCATAGAACAATGTAAATTCAATACTTTAAAATGAAAATTTAAACATCTTTGAAAATAATGTCAACTGGTTTCCCTGCCATAAGATATTAAATAATTTTGCCAAAGTCTCTGGTCATAGATCTACAGATTTGGAGAGATCCTGGTATTTTAGGAAAAACTTTCCTCATATTCCAAACAACCTTGCAATAACACTTTTAAACGTACTGCACAGTATATGATGCATTTCATCAACACACCTAAAACAGATAGCGCCCTTTTCAATAACCGTTTTTCTTAAGACTTCAATCATCTTTATTGTCGACTGGCCTAGCAATCATCAACCACACTCTTCGTTCAATGCTTTTAAATATGTACACCAGGCCAAGACTCAGGGCTTTGCCACTGTTGATTACAGTTGATCTCATCAGAACAAGCTGGGCTTTTAAAGGATCAAGTTTCATGCTCTTTTCAAGAATTTCCACCAACCAACCAAGTGAACCTCTGATGCGATTAAGCTGTGATAAGACAACATGACAAAACACAGTATTGTAACACAGGGAACAACATTTTACTCCCACAGCGAAAGCCGGCTGGAAGATTGTGTATGGTGTCTTTATAAATACCATGTATATTACTTTAAAGAGAGGCTCGAAAACGTGGTAAAGGGGCTGAAAAAACAGTGCAAATGCTGCTGAAATGCTCACAAATGCAGTCCACATTTCTCGTCCAACAGCAATCAGGGGCGATGCAAATGAAGATAAGATGACATATCCTGGTTTGACGTATGCAAGCCACTGTTTAGTCATCTCCTCAAACAAACTGTTTAAAAACTGGATGCACTTGTCCATGAGTTCGACATGGTACTTTAGAGTGTCGATGATGGGCTGAACATAAGCTCTTATGAAATCAACATGGCGGTACAGTTGCCACACGGCCCACAAGATGGAAAAGATCGTGTACAGCGTGATCACTGATTCGATTAGTTTGCGCACAGCTGGCGTGTATACTCGATGAGGAATGTACGGTGTCCAATCAGGAAGCCCCTCTCGTAGTTTCTTCTCACTACAAGGCATGGCTATGTCGGCCACTCCCCGTGTCGCGCCTTTCCCCGGGACTGTTTCACAATCTGATGCAGACTCGACTAGCTTTGCGTGCCGCAAAGAACGAAGTATATCCCTGACTTGGCCAGTGTAGTTGACGTGAAAAGTCGCCTCCAGAACGTAACTTCTCGACGACGCAGAACTCCCCCTGTGATGAGGACCGTCGATTTCGACGAGCTCTTGGCACTCAACAGTAAGCGTTCCTGTCATTGCATCGAGGTAACCGAACTTTGCACTGACGCGCAGATCCGCTGCGGAGATCTGTTGACAGTTAAGGAAAGTGCAGTATTCATGATCGAAGTGCTTTCTATCTTTGTAAAAGAACTTCAAGTTTCTTGACAGCGGTTCATATTCCAGCCAGCGCTCTTCGTTTCTAATGTCAAGTTTCCCGCATCGGATTCTTTGAAGAGGAACTCGTGTTATATCCTTGGTAAAAGCTAATGGTGAGTTGATAAATGATGTCGGACTCCTGAGCTCGAAGCCTTTTAAAGAAACGGGACTTTCAGCCATTTCTTCACCGTCTGCAGCCATCTTGAGTCATCTTGATGTAAACAAACATCTTGCGCATAATTAAAAAGATAAACCGCAGTACATTCTTTGGAACCCGAGGGCTCAAGACGAGCTGAATGAGAGCTTGAAGCAGCTTGAAGTGCATTCGGAAAAAAGTTCACGGAGTTGAAAAACTGTTTTCGTTTGAAGATGTTGTCTTATAAACCTAGCAGATACATGAAGGAGTAAATGGAGAAGGTATTGTGTTTAGTTTTGTGTCTGTATATAAAAGATTAGAATTGTGAAGACAGAACAGATATCTGGTAATGTATGACTGTTTATATGACTTGTCGGTCTGTAGCTTTCACGTGCAACTACAAGACAGTTAAGCTCATGTGGTTGGTAGATCGATGTCTTACAAATACCTTATCAGTGTTTCAGTTATGAAATATTTGAGACGTTAGATTACAAAACGTTGTTAAAGATCCAGATATCTTTGAGTAACATCTAACTCCCCCCCCCCCCGACCAGAAACTTCTATCAGTGGAGATGACCACACCCATTCATTGTAAGAATCGCTAGCAGTAACATGGGCGGATCCAGAATTTTCCTTAGGAGCGGGTGCACCACTAAGGAATGACATAACTGGCCAGTGAGGTAAAAAAAAAAAAAAAATTAAAAGCAAATACAAAGAAGAAGGGTTCATCTTAAGAGGGGGGGAGGAGTGAGGGTGCATACCTCCTGCACTATCCCCCTAGATCTGCCTGCGAGTATTTAATAGCCTCATCAATTCCAACCTTCCCCCCTCCCCACCTCTGGACATTTGTGCAAAAAATGAAGCAACTACCCCACAGTGTCGCTAGCTCATTTGTAGGAGCTTCTAGAAGACTCCAAATTCCTCACCCATGGGACAAATGTCAATATTGTAATTATTTTAATGTTTGATTATGTATCTTGATTAGTACCTGTAAACCATTGTCAGGGTTTAGTGTGTTAGTCTCTGGGTCAAGTACATGTAAAGTAGACAAGGTCATTGTCCTGCTGAGATCATTGTGTTGTATCCTTGGGCAAGACACTTTACTCTCAATCAAAGTGCCTCTCTCAAGCCAGGGGTCTAAATGAGTACCAATGGACTAACATCCCATCAGTAGAAATACTCTAAGTTGTTTCATACTATGGAAACTAAAGATTAGCTCTGGCCTGATGGGCCATTTGGCTGGAGTGCAGACCTTACCTCTTGTTATGGGCACAGCTTGAAATAACATACTGATTTAGAATCAGGTATTTCAAATGTATTTTTAATTATACCTTTTTTGTTGAACAGGATCCAGACCAGAAGAGTGCTCTTGACCTCAAGTCAGAAGGAAATGCACATTTCAAAGACAAAAAGTATGAGTTAGCAGCAGCATGCTATGCTCAAGCATTAAAATTGCTCCCTAAAGATGACAAGGATAAAGAAAAACTGAAAGATAGAGGAGTGATTCTAAAGAACAGAGCAGCTTGCTATTTAAAACTTGTGAGTTATTTATCATTGTTATGTTCTTTATAAGTTGTACTACCGATAATCTTGAAAATCTCACTGAATTTCTCCAGGGAAAATTATTTTTTCTTTTAAAGATCAACCTTTGCTTTTTTCCTACATTTAGTACATGTGATCAGACCCACTCTGCTTATTACTAATAGCACAGGACATGTATAATTTACAAAAAATATGCACAGAGCTCTCAGTTTCATGCAAGAATTACTTAGATAAATTGTCTTAAAATATGTTTTTTTTTTCAGGCACGTCTTTTTTCCATTTTCTAGTTGAATGTAGAATTAATATATATGTATGCTTTTTGTTTTCATTTATCTCTTAGGAAAAGTATGAAGAGGCTGTAAATGATGCAACAGAATGTAAGAATAATAAACTAAATCAATAAACTATGTACTAAATTGTATGTACTTAATATTAATTTATTAGAGTTCCCCATGGACTTTGTCTCTCCAAAAAACTAGAAAAAATTGATTGCATGCATGCAGTTGTACAATCTTGATTTCTTGAACCTCCTGTCAACTTGCCTTGTGTTAGTTTCACTGTTAAAATTAACTCTTAACTTGGTCCCTGCTCCCAATTTCTTGAATTTACCACTAGTGTCTTTTCCCTAGGAGGCTAGAGAAATTGGGATTCCAAATGTCTTACTTCTTATTCCCAGTGTTCTTCTAGTTCCTAGTGTCTTTCTTGTTGTTTCTTTCATTTTTCAAAGTACATTGGTTTCATAGTTTGATTCTTATTCTACTAAATAGACAAAGGAAAAACTATCATGAAAAACCAGATCCTCAAATTTGTAAACAGAGGGTGGGAGTACAGAGCCACCCTAAACTTTTGAAAATTTAAGGTTTGGCTTTGAACTTCGTCCTTTGCAGAATTTGTTTTAAACTTTGTAAAACGTTGCATCTTTTCATACTTATCACATTTTTTGATAACAATAATAATAATAATAATAATAACAATAACAATAACAATAATAATAATAATAATAATAATAATAATAATAATAATAATAATAATAATAATTAAAATGGGGGTCACCGAACTTGCTTTTGATTTATAACAACTTACTGTATGTAAAGCATTAAGGATGTTTTTTAACAGGTTGTGCTATTGCTATCTAATGGTAACCTTTTAGTTCACCAATGGCTGGGCATTGATGTGATACCAATGTTGTATCATTACCGATAAACAGCACTTGGTGGTACATTGAACGATCAAAGCTAATACACATACAAATAGTAGCAGTTAGAAAAGTGCTGGAACCTGTTGCCAGCTACATCAAATGAAAAATACAGCTCAAAGTTTGTTCAGTTCACTTAGTAATATTTTTCACCCTGTGCATACCAAACATGAACTCAGATCTCGAAAACTAACATATTAATAGTATGTGAACGGAATTATCAGTTTAATGTTCAATTGACAATTATCTGCTGTTGTTTTTTCCTATGTAGCATTAAATATTTTACCAAATGATTCCAAGGCCTTGTTCAGGAGATGTCAAGGACAGGAAAAACTTGGTCGACTGGAGAGTGCATTCCGTGATGCTCGTACACTGATCCATATTGAACCAAAGGTATCAGCTGATCAAAAAAAAAACATTTGTGCACTGCTAAATTGGTCCAGTTCTGGCCCTCTCTTTGTAGTGCAATGTTATGTAGTTAAAGAGGGTCCCTCTCTCTCTGCTATTATTACAGTGCTGCTGTGGTCACTTGAAAGTTTTGGTGTTGTAGTGAGCAAGTCTGTGTCAGGGGGGTCGCATTGCCATGGATATTCCTGATTTGGAACCCTGCATAAAGCAACTAATAGTATTTCTTCTACCCCTGGCTGGATGGGTTGCTGTAGACTGTACATGTAAGTGAAGTCTGTTACAGGGTTACTCCCCCCCCCTTCCAGAAATTAAATTTGCTGTTACACATGTACATTTAAATGGAGAGAAGCCCTGTGTGAATAATGTATCTTTCCCAAGAACACAATGCAATGACCCCATCGTGGAGTTTAAATATTAAAAATACAGACTGCTCAATCCAGAGTCCAGCATGCTAACCATAAGGTCACCATGCAGGCCTCCCATGTTGTAGCTTGCAAGCAGGCCTTTCACAGGGAAAGAAAGCAGGAAAGGAAAAAGGGAAGAACTCCACTTTCCTCTCCTCCTTTCTTGCAATGCAAAGAGCCTAGTAGTTGCAGTCTACCCATGTGGTAGTAGTATGTATGTCTACTTTTCATTAGGTTATCTTGTGTGTAGATAGATATTTATTTTCTAACTACATTACGCTGTAGAATACTGTGGTACAGGAGACCCTTAAAAGGCTTGGTGCACAGCTTCAAGCAAAGGTAAATCATTAAATATATTACCAGTATACTAACTAAAATGAGCCAGTCAGAATGCCTTATTGTCAGTACAGTATTCTAGTACCTTATACAATGAAATTTTCCGCGACACGTTAATTTCAAGAATTTTGCAAGTTTCAAAAAGATGTGAAACTAAAGTGATGCAAACAATAAGTGTTGCAAACATAACATGATGCGGAAATTAAGTGTCGACTAATATTATGTTAACATTATTGTCAACATATAGTCCCGCTGTTTTGTTACTTTTGACGTTAAACTGTATCTTTGACAAAGTCGGTTTACTAAATTCAAGGACATGTTTAAGTAACATTGCCAAGGAAGCTACTTGTGTTACTCGAAAACGCAAAGTTAAAGTGATTCAAAATACATAATTTTTGCAAAAGTGCAGAATTTAAGTGTCATGATATATGCCCATTTCAAGATGGTGAAAGAAACATGTCACAAGAATTTCATGTAATAAGTAATTTGTACTCTGCAGAGTGGAGCTGAATAATAAATACATTTATTATATGGCAAGGTACAATGTACTCTTGAGGTAAATCGATCTGGGCATTTTGATTAGTTCTTTCATAGTTGGGATTTTGCCATGCATGGAAATTATTATAAGGCTTTTATTTTTTTGCTTTTGAAAGGCAGAAAAGTCAAGGCCTAGTAACTAACCTAGCTTGTTTGAACCATACTCAGTGTTGAAATAATTGGCCCTCAGTCATTTTTGTATGGACCTTGCTGCACTTGATCTGTTCTGCCACAAGCTCAGGTCAATATTCCCCAGTATGCAGGGCCTTGCGCTTGGTTAGTAAGAGGTTACATAATCTGTGCACGTACGGCTGTTGTTTCATAAACCTTTACACTGTACTTTGTACATGTACATGTAACTTCTGCTTGTATGGTCTGTCACAATTATTAACTTATACTTTTCAATTGTAGACTGATCGATGTCGAACCACTGATGGTCTTGTGGATGAGATGTTTACTTCTCTTTTCAGTAATGAGGATGGTGAAGAGAAGAGAATGCAAGTATGGGTTGACAGATATGATTATTTTTTTTTTCACAGTGATTCCCCACATTGTGGGTTTTTAGATTGGCATAGATCTTTGCTAAATGACTTGACAATTGGTACTATGACATGATCAACAGATGTATTTGAATGCAGTACTGGAGTATGCAGGTTTAGATTTTACCCTCAATGTTTGATAGCAAACAACACAGATTAAATACAAAGTAGCATTATTATTGCATTTAAAAAGTTACATGACTTTGCACATGTACAGTATGATGTGCATAACTAAAAGGAAAGCGGTTAATTTATTAAATTGTATTGCTTCTTTTCATGTGTTTCTAGGCAGTGAAGAATCTTGTGATTTTAGCCAATGATGAGCCAGGAGCACAGAGGATATTCAGGGGAGGTTAGAAGCTCTGCAATGGAGAGCTGATCAGAATAAATCGTACCTTTCAGAGCAGTAGCGTTCTCTAAATCACTTGAATTTTCAATACTGGCATAAATCCGTTTTTGAAAACAGCCTAAACTGGAAGCACCCCCTTGCACTCTTCTGCCTATGTATGAATATTTGAGATTAGCATGGGCAATCCAACAATTTTGGTCAAGGTCTTACGGGAACTGTTGGAGGCAGTTTTAATATAATAAAATTCAAAAAGTTGTTTCGATCTGTCATTTATGTGGTTAGGATTTTTGTTTGAAGAGTGTAGAAAAAATTGCACAAAATGGCTCATTCCATATTATACAAAGGGTCAAAGGCAGGAGAACTAATAAATAAATGTTTACAAACACAAGTAATAATGTTTATTTAAGTTCTTTAACATAATATATGGTTTGAATCCAGGAGTTTCAGTAGCTCATCTAGACTAGTGCAATCTTTGGGGTGAGGGTCAGTTTTATGCCAGCACCTTAACCGCCTTCTTACAATGGACTGATTTATGACATAAACAAAATTGACAGATGAATCTCAAACAGAAAAACTGAATTTGACTAGAAATAGACATATTGAAAGTTACTAGAACTGATCAATAACAAACTTTACACAGGTCTTGCAAACAACGATTAGCATCACATTTACCATTGACATTGACCAATCATTTTCAGAACTAATGGACTCTGAAGAAAAGTTTTGCTCAGTTTGTCAAAACATCAGCCACCAAATAAGTCTTTTCAGAGCTACACCTTCATCTGGACAATCAATTAGATGAACTTTGATTATTATAAAGCTGCATGAGAAAATCACATATTATCCCAAGCAGTATGTGAAACTCAGTTGGACGATTCATTTCAAACCTTTCCAACAGAAGTTGCAGTCAAAGACATACCTTGTATGTATGCATAATCCCGATACTGAGAACCATTAGCATTCAGTTGATATTCTGATCATGACTTCTTGTGCAGGTGAATTACCCAGAGTGGTGTCCTTGTTAAACAGTGGATCAAATGAACAGACTGTGGCAATGTTGAAAGTCCTTAAAGGAATATGCACCAACTCTAAGCTAAGGGTAAATTGCAGTTTTTTTACACTTAATTGCTTTAATTAAACAACTTTAAGTTAATAACATTTAACTGAGCAAAGCCACGCTATCAAACTCAGTGTATGTAAACGTGCATCGTGATTCAATGATGCATGCCCATGGAGTGTAAAATGTTAACTAAAATTACTGCCCCATTTTTCATTGTTAGTGTTATAAGTTAAAGGAATGATTCATGCTTTCAACTAAAGTTGCAACATTGAGTTGTGATGCTGTTGGTAAGCGTGAAGAGCAGTCAAGAAGCTGGACCTCAGGCAACTCATACTAGACGTAGAGTGTTTTTGTACTCTCCATTACATGTATTTCCTGTGTGCATTATTTAACTTGATAGCAATTTATCCAGTGGATAGCGTTATCCAGCCTCCAAACAACCGGTGCCTAGGCCTCCTCGTTATCCACTTAATACCATTTAATGAAGAGGGCAATGTGTCATTAGCAAAGAACGTAACTCAAAGACCCCTGCAGCCAGCAGTCTTGAGCCAGGAATAATATCATGAAATACATCAAGATAGTACTTTGTAATTTAAGACATTCTGTATGTTGTGTTTTATAGACATTGTCTGTGCTCAAAGAAGTTTCCTTGCCAAGGCTTTTAGCTCTGATTGAATCAGTGAGTATTATGTGGTTACTGTATTGCTAAACTCCCTGATCTTTATTAAGCTTGAATAGACGTCAAAGTCACTGTGACACTGGCAGCCAGGTATTAATTGTTGCCGGCAACCTGTCAACTGTAACACTTAATATGTGCGTTTGTTATTAATATTTCTTAGTTACAACTTGTGTTGTGATTTATCAGTTTGGTGGGAACATTCATTCGCTAAAATTTGAAGCTGTTTTTGTCATCAATATGTCCAGTCATTCATTGTCAATTTCTCTTAATGTTCAGAGCAAGTAAATGTGAAACAGGAATTTAGATCCCTTAAACTTGCTAAAAACCTTATGATACATATAATTTCAACGTGACTCGTTTTGCTTTTGACAGTCCAAAATGGTGTTCAAATTAAAAATTGTTTCAGACCATACAAAAATATTAAAAAGGTTTCCTGAACCCATCAGACACAATGTTCAATGTGTCATGTTTTACTCCTACTAGACAAGTGTGTAATTACATGTAATATCAAATGCCATGTTTTACTTTTGCAGCCAATTAATGAAGTGTCAATGGCAGCTGTCTTAGTTCCACAACAAGCTCTGGATTCACTTGTTCCCAAGCCGCCTGAAAAGAAGAACAGAGGAGAAGAACCACCAAAAGAGCTAGGTGACCATGTTTCCATGATGATTGCTTTCTTTTACAAGTAGTTCGTAGAATCCTACAGCCACGTCAGTTTAAAAAAGGAAAATTGAACACTTCGGGTATAAAGCAAGCTGTTGTCAGGCTCTTTTTCTGAGAAATCTAACATGACTTTGTGTTATTGGCTGCATGTAGATTAAATTCTGATTTTGTGAGGGTTTTTTGGAAATATGTAGAAAACTTACAATAGGGAAAAAAATTTCAGAATAAGAACAAGTCATACTATATACAGTTGGCTAACTGTGTTGCAAAGAAACCTTTGCTATAAATAAAGATAATTATCTAATGTTCATGTTTACAATTATCATTCACAGTGGACAAAAATAGCAGGGGCTGGCTTCATTCTCAGTGCAGTTAAATATAGTTGAGAACACTGCATGTGAATTATTTTTGACTGACAACACTGTTTTGTTCCTAAATTCTCTACTATTGAACTTGTAAGACAGAACTGTTTCCAAATTTCTTATTTAAAAGGCATTACAGTCACAGATGGTGCAATTTTCAGTTGTTCATAGTCCGTTTTAATCTTCCTCAGTCACCATTATTGTTTATAAATTGTTTATTTCATGTTCTTCAATTGGTCTTTAGACAGCATTTTTCTACCTTTGGAAACCATTACTGAATGAGTTTTCCTCCAATTTGACAGTAATATGGAAATGGAAAATTTTTTCGCTAGTATGCAAGCATACAAAGTCATGATATATTGTAACCTAATTGCAGTAACAAGTTACGAGTTTATGATGGGATTTTGGTCATCAAGGCTGTTTTCGTTAGTGAAAGTTGGTGTTAAAGGACTTATTTTATCTCAGAAAATAAAGAGGAAATTCAAAACGTTATTACACTGCTCATGGATGCTGTTATGAGTGAAAAGTGAGTATGAGATTTTATTAAGTCTTTGTCACAACACTCTCACTTTCCACCCCCCCCCCCCCCCCCACTTATTTTGGGTCAAACAAAAATCGCAGAAGAAAGAAAAGCCGGCAGAACAAGCACCCCCCCCCCCCCTCTAACTCCTTAAGCTCAAGGTCTGGATTCGCCACTTATTACAGTAACATTTTGAATACTATTTGAAACATCTCACTTTAATTCATTTCTCTGAGTGACCCCGTGGTTAAATTCTCAAGCATTCTTGAGAAAAGTAATGTGAAACCTCCTAAAATTGCTTAAAGCACGTGTTATTTTGTTTTGAACTGACGTGAAACGTCCGTTTTAGTTGAAATATGGATAACTTCAAATTCAATTATCTCACACGGGGTCAGCTTGAGAGCTAAAGTGTCAATAAGTTCTTCTTAACCGTTTTTAAAGTGTCATCATGCTATAAGGTTTTTTTTAGTAACTATATTTTTGCCATGATTGCTCGAATGTTCAGCGGAAACCTTCTTATTTCGTTTTCCTTCTATCTTTAGAGTTGGCGTGGAGGGTCGTGATGCAGTCATTGATGTTCTAATCAAAATTATTCCCAAAAACAAGCTGGCTGTTGAACTTTTCGTAAAAGTTGGAGGTACATGTGCACAGATGTTTAAAACAATTGTTATTAGTTGTAACATTAAAGCAAATAGTTGGCTGTTATTAGTTACTGTATGTGGTTGGTGAGTTACACTGTAGCTCTCAACATGGCTCAGTTATTGACAAGGATGTACAGTTGTGTATACATGTTTTTAATGGTTTTACCGTAGTGTAGAGTTCTTTGTTTTTCACTTTAACGCTACATGATTGGCTTAAAAAACTTGCGCCACTTTTTCAGCCAATCAGAACTGAAGTAAAGCCAAAACCAATCACAACCCGCTCACACACGTTTTCCCGTATTTGCTATGAATTTTGATTGGTTTATTGGATTGTCCGTGTCCTTTGTGATTTGCTAGAGTGATAACTTTGGTTTTGGTTTCATGACACTCAACTGAAAACCACTTGCGCAACAGTAAATGCCTATGACTGGTGCAAAGGGAGACTGTTTCCCTCCTTTTCCAATTTCAAACTAAACAAAGTGTCGCAATCGTACATTGATTTATAATAAAAAGCGCAGGTTTGATCATAAGTCAATACCTTGTTTGATCCTTGCTTTCCACAGGTGTTCGTAAGCTGATGGTTGTTGCTGCTTGCACAGCTCCCTTGGATTCCGAGGAAAAGGAAGGCCTTGCAGTATCAAATAACACACGAATGCATATCTCTGTAGCACTGGCCAAAATGGTAGACTCTTTTGGGTGAGTGTTATCGCAACCTAGTTTATTCAGATGAACCAAGCAATTGTTTATCGTGTTTAAATAAAGTTTATCTATCTATCTCTATCTATTGAACGTTAAATACAGTAACAAATTCCTCATGTGGATATCCGTTAGGTTTAAGTGGTCATTTCTTGTCATGTTAGCTGCCACGTAGGCGAGTTTGAAACTGGTTACCAGAACAATTTGTACGACTGTATGCAATAACATGCAAGATGTTCGAATGGGAAAAATACTAGGAGCTTTTACCGAAGCCTACACTACATGTAACAGAGAAACTAACGAAACCTCATGTACAGGAATATTTGAGTAGCTAGAAAGTGTCTTGGGGAATGGATGCACCATGGTATACCGTATTCAAATAATGCTTGACACAAGCTTATTATGACACTGTACATGCACAAATGTACATCTAGTTCACGGGCGTGGTGTTATCATTTTCAGTTATCATCAAAAGGAAAAGGAGCCATTGATGGAGGATGCAACAACAGCTATCAGGTAAGTACATGCAGCTGCACCAGCAGCTTATTTGGCTCATGTCACGGTCAAGCCCAGTTAAATAACCTAGTTCACGACAAGCTTCCTGTGGTTGTAACTCAGAGTTTAGAGTAATTGACCCTTTTCTGGTAGGCCTTGAGTTTGACCTGCGTCCGTAACCGCAATGATAATCTTTCTCCTGCAGTTCAAATAAAATTATTGTTTGATACATATATTCTTTTTCACATCGCCACCATCTACGTTTATGTGACTAGCTCAAGACATGAGAAGCTCCCAGTTGGCGTGACACTGTAGCTCAGTTGGTCGAGCACCGCATCGGTACCGCACAGGCCATGGCCTCTGGTACCTTCTCAAGCCTGATTTTTTTCAGGCTTTATTTTCGCAACTGCTAATGTTTCGGAAATAATTTCGATTCATGATCTCTCATGTCCTGCTGAAATCTGTCTTTTGCAGTTCAAATATATGTTTAAGTATAATTCTCTCTCAGTTTCACATCTGTAGCTAGCCTGTCCACAGACCCTCCATTTTGAACTTGTAACAAAAATAAACATCTGTGGATAGACTGTTCTGCAGCAGACTCACAATGTTCCTTTTTTTGTTCTTGTGGTTTGTAACAGACAAGAAACATACTAGTATTAAACTGACCTTGCCTTGGCGGCCGCCATTCATATCATCAACAAGAGAGCTTGGCTCAAGCATAGTCTCTTGGTTCAAGTCCTTCTCTGTTTAGCGCGGGTAACTTAATTCGGACTTCCCGCCATAATTTACTCATACATGTATCCGTGCTAATTGCCTAATTATGTTTCTGTGTTGTTTGCAGCCAGTACCTGACTCAAAGCAGCCCAGAAGCGCACATCAAGGGAGCCACAGCTCTGTCTTGTCTTTTTCAGGTTGGTTCGAAAACAAGATGAGTTTTCGCTATTGCATTTAATTTAAGATAACACTGTCCTCAGCTAGTATTGGTTCATGAAGAGGGAGGAATTGATGAGGATAATCGTGTTGAATCAGGCGAAAAATCCTGCAAGCAGTACACAAAACCAATGTCACCCACCTCTGACACCATGTGTCAGAAGGTAACCTGAGCCACTTTAATTTGCTTGAGTTGACGGACGTTTCCCTTCGCATGCCAATTCTTCTCTTAGTTGAACTCTAGTTGGTGCACGTGTACTTGTAACTGAAAAAATGTAGTCACTTAGCTCAGCAAAAATCTGTGTAACATCTTTTGTTGATGGTTGCTTGGTTAAAATCTTTGCAAACAATTTTAAAGCAATCAGAAACTCTAACGCAAGTCCCGGACTTTGGAGAGTGTTTGACTTTTTATGTTAACTACAATTTCGTAATTTAGCAAGGGTTTTCTCAAGGTTTTCCTAGTCAGCAGGAAGGATAGTAGTTCTCACAGCCCGGCAAATCTTTCTTAACTGAAATTACTTATGGGAAACAAATATCCAGACCAGGGGCGCAAAATCACTTTCACAGCTGGTCAATTTTTCCAGTGCCCAGCCTTAGTAAAACCCCTGAATATAGTCGTATAAGTCTTTCTTATCTCGTTTAATTGTTATAAGAAACTCATATAATAAATTTGTTTAACTTTGACCTGAACCTTGTATATTCAGGGAGTGCAGGAGGCGGCTGCTACAGTTCTTGGAAATGAAGAATTCTTGGGAAAAATCCTTGCACTTGCTGAACGAAAAGACCATGTGTCACAGGTAACTTGAACAGTGTTTTCACTTTTGTTTTTAATCAAAACGTTTCATTCTCAACTATTAACTATGAAGCGAGCGAGAAGGATTTAAACGATCCATGATGATATATAAATCTTGGGGGAGTTGTGTTGTTCTCAGAGAAGTTAAAAGCGAAACAGGAATTAAAATACAAAATTTTGTTTGAGACTCCTCTCTTTGCTTCAAGAAGAAATCAATAAATGCTCAGATTAAAAACACGCCTCAAAAGCTGAAGACTTCTATTATTTACTGGGAGTAGTTGTGAATACCTTGTAGCATTTTAATTGTTTATGTATAGTTAAAATATATATTTATTTACAGATTGTTGCATCTGAAACATTAGCATTAGGAGCGTCTGAAAAGAAACTAAGCACAGTGCTTAACATGAGGGTAAGTAAGTGAAATTATCATTAACTCGGCAAAATCCACAATGTTATCTTATGAGACTTAGGGCCCGTTTCTCGAAAGCCCCGGAAACTTTTCGGGCCCGAGAAGCCATTTTTAGTTAATCGATATTTAAAGACAGAGAGGTGTATACGCCTGAAACTTCTTGTATGAAGAGAACATCTGTTCGTATTAAGAATTTATGAATAAAACAGCCCTGTAGTCAAAAGGTTTGAGATTTTGCTACCGCTTTTCGCGTGTGAAAACTTTTCGGAACCGGTGAGGGAAGAGATTTTGTTGTAAACAACTAAAGGCTGAATTTTTAGTTATCGACAAATTAGCAGTTTCCTTGTGTAAAAAGGGAAACTGCTTTATTTGTCGACTACTACAACTAACAGTTCGTCTCTCACACTTGGCACTACGTTTTTTTAAATGTCGAAAACATTCAATTGCCGATATCAAATAGTAGTCGACAACTAATTGTCTCGTCTGTAAATGTTCTGTGCAGCATAGAGTGTATTCAAGACATGATGCTGTCATCGCAAGTAGGTATAAATGGAGATTGTGGAATATCAGTTGTCACTGAGTTGAATTTTCGCTGCTTTCTCAGCATCTCAGCTGCATTTAGTTGAATGTATGACGGTCGCATGGGAACTTGACGGGAAATACGAGGACATGAATCCGAGTGTGTTTTACATCATTTTTAACATTGAACTCAGTGCCCGTAAAAAGAGTGTGTGTAGCTATAGTTTTATTTATTTATTTATTTATTTATTTATTTATTTATTTTTTAGGCGCTGCCTGTTTTAAAAGACTTGTACCATTTAAAGGATGACAACATACGAGTTAGAGCCTTGGTGGTAAGTACTTACTTGGAATCATGTGGTCTTCGGGGCAATTCCACAACCAAAAACGCATTCAAAGAGGAGACGAGACATTTTGTAGTGCTGCGCGCCATTCCGTTGCCACCTGACAAAAGTTTTGATTATTTTAATCTATAACTTTTTCGCTTTTTTCTCACTCGTTTTTGATGGCTTCCTTGGGAACTGGCCAATCAAAATGCAAAAAAAAAAAAAATAGGAGGTGGAGAGTTTCCACCTACGGTCTCCAACAGTGATTAAATCACCCTACTTACTTCTTGTATTTTTATTGGAAAAATTAAACAGAAGCCATTGCAACGTGTCAAAAAAGGATGCCAAAAATCAGCCTTGCGTAATAGCAGTTCGTTGCAAGAGCAACTGAAATTTTGGGGCAGGTCCGTTTTGCGGCCAAATGTCCTTCAATTGAGTAGATAACATCGGAGAATGATGTCCAACCACAGTTCATATTAACTTCTACATTGTTCATTATCTCAAACAGGAGACAGTGACTGCCTTTGGTCAAACCTACTAAGATTTAAGAAGCTTCTCTCTATGATTAAAAAGGGGAAGACAATATATTTTGTTTAAATTATTATCATATAAAGATATTTTGCTTGTGTAAATTGGTGCAAGCCATCCATAATAACAGGATCATTCGGGATTCCCTTAGACGCATCTAGATGAAACGTGTTAGTTCTGATCTTGATCTGAAGCTGAATTTCTGAATGTGTAGATACATGTGTCTGCTGGAGTTACTGCCTTGGAGCCATTTAAACGTTGGGTGTCTACATGTTTCAGGGTCTTTGTAAGCTGGGCACCACAGGAGGAGGAACTGTTAACGATCAAACGTTTGCAGAAGGAGCCACATTGAAGCTGTATAAATCAGTGCGAAGGTGAGTACATTTTCTGAAATAAACTTCTTTGCACCAATCAGCCTCAAACTCATAAATCAGTTTCGCAAAGTGTGAAATATGCATAATTACATAGAACAGGATCACTCCCGGGACAGGGGAAAGGGGGAGAGAGACACGTAGATTGCATACGCCAGCATGTAATGTCCATTCTAACGCATGCGTTATTGAATATACTAACTTGTAGATAAACAAACAACTGCACGGTGTGGTAGGAATTTGCCCGCCCCACTAAACGTTTAAGAAACAGTTGCATATTTGAGCCGCCTAGTAACGTTATGCCAGGTGTTCTTGTCCAGAAGTCTAAGATTATTACATGCATATTGGGTTAATTAAGGTTTAACTTAAATCTTCCAGCCCTGGGAGTATACCACTATTACGTACATTGCGTACATTGGGATACCACAATTGCTATTATATATGTGGTTAATTTTTATCTTGGCAAGTACAGTTGATGCAATGCGTTGATCCCATTTAGTTTCCTGATGAAATCTAAGAAAGACATGGAACTGCGTAAGTGGGCAGCAGAAGGATTATCCTTCTTAACCATGGAGGCTGATGTTAAGGTACACTTTAACAGATTGGGCACTTTAGGTGAATTTGAAGTCCGTAGATGAAATCCCTAACGAGGATCACTTTTACGTGGCATAGTTTATTATGCTGTACAAGGGGCCTTATTGGTTTCGTGTGTGTGAAACCCTAGTGTGTGACCACTCATATTCTTCATATGACCAGGCTCATATGAAGAGGCCCTAAGTATTCAAACTTCACTGATTTTTTTCATGGTTCACTTTCCATTGGAATTTATTGCAAGAACGGCCATATACTTGCCTGAGAAAACTCGGTGAATCATTTTTCCCGATTTTCTTTATTAGGAAACCTTTCTTGAAGACCAGCAGGCTGTAAGGTCGCTCATGGAACTAGCGAAGGTATATTTTTGTAATGATTGCTTAGTACAATGTGTAAGGGGAAAGTGTTAACCCGCGAGACAAGCTCAGGGAGGTATGCATGGGCTCAGGTAGAGAAAGTGTCGTTTTGCAGGGAAATAATATTAGGGACCTTACGCAAAACACGACGGCAACTACAGATGGCAACTACAGACGAGAGGAATGGCATCATGGATCCGTTTACCTCTCACTCCCGAATATCTTTGAAGTTTTCGTGGCCCAGTCAATGTGCTTCTGGGATCGTGGGGCCTCGCTTTAACACAACAATGCCAATTAGCCACTTAGAACCGATAAGAAATCTGGGGCGAGTCTCTTCTCGTCCCAGATTTCTTCTCGCTTCTAAAGCGACGGATTTCTTCCTTCTTTCTTGCCTGCTTAACCTGCCTGCCTCTTCCCATTCCTCTGTTTCTTTCTCCTTTTCTTCTTCCCTCTTTCCTCTCCTTCCTCTTTTCATCCCTCAATCCTTCTCTCCCTCCTTTCCTTCCTTCCGATGTCTCTACGTCTCCTGCTCCTTTCTCCATTTCTTTCTTACTCTTTCCTTCCTTTCTTCCCTCCTACTCTTTTCATCCTTTTCTCCTTACTGAATTGATTGCTTAACTGATTATCAGGCTAAGGATAGTTCTTTGTTGTATGGAGTGTGTCAGACGCTGGTGAACCTGACAAACACGTTTGATAAACCAGACATTCCTGATGAAATGAAACAACTTGGAGAATTTGCGAAAGTCAAACTGCCAAAATTCTCAGAAAAGGTGAGAGCTTGTGGCGCTTTTAAATGAACATTGTACTGTGTGCTTTTTATGTCCAAATTAGAAATGGGAGTTATCAGTGGATTACTATCTGCTGTGTATTTTTTTCCACAGTAAACTGAAGGTTTCATTCTTATCTGCATCATGTTTGGGATACTTGTGTAGTCCAGTTTCGAGGCATGAATTGCACATTGGTTTAGTGTTTTGTGCTTATATCAGTATGAAGTTCCCAGTTTAACAGCAGCCCTGATTTCTTTTTTTCAGGATGGCGAAGAGTATGTTAGAAAGAGGGTCAGGAAACTTGTTGAGGTAATTGGAAAAAATAAAACCATTACTAATAATAGTAATTGGTTCGAGTGGAATACGATTCAGGGAGAAATCGGGTGAGTAATTTCAAATTTGGACAAACACGCAGCGCGAGGCTGATTTGAAATTACGAGCGTGATTAGTGATTGTAATTGGACCGAATAGAGTGTAATTCAGGTTATAATCGCGCGAGTAATTTTAAAAATCGGACGAGCGCGAAGCGAGGATTCGTTTTGAAACAGAGGCAAAAGGCAACATTAACAGACCATATTCGTATTCCCGGTATTGGACTGGAACTAGCTTGAAATGGAGGCTCATGCGGTGGAATATCATTACAAAGAGATTAATGTCATTTGCATTTGATAAGACTCCCTGCACTAGCCTCGGTTGCAAGCTAGTTCCAGTCCAACACCGGGAACACGAATATTGTCAATTGCCTCGACGAAAGGGCTGATGTTCGAAACGTCAGCTTCACAAACTCGCTCCGTTGGTTAGTTTACCTTTATCGGCTTCAAGTTCAAATAGCAAAGCGTTGCAACTAAATTTGATGGCGGTTGAAAAAGTTGATCAACCATGCTAACAGAAAACGGTTTTTATTTTCCAATAAACGCGAACAAACCCAGCACATGTCTTGATTCTAACAGATCGCAGCCCTCTTATTTTACAAAGCTACAATTAACAGTTAGATGTACTTTGCGGTTCGGAGTAAACAAGAAAATCCTGACTTGCATCCTTTCTTACCATATGAGGTTTTCATAACCTTAAGAGTAATTAGTTTTAGACTTCTGGTGTAATAATTTAAAGCTTGTCTATCAGTGTCTAACTTTATCTTTTGATGTAAGAAAGGAACGTGACGCATGGTATTTTCCGTCTAAGAATGAATGAATAACACTTTATTTCAGCAGGGCTCATAATTACAGTCAAAGAATTATTTCATATATACTTCACATCAGTCAAAGACTGTAGTCTCCCTTATGGCCCTACCTTGTTACAACAACACAATTAAAATACTAAAATACTAAAATACAAGTTAATTAAAGAGCTCATAAAACATTCTGTCTATTCTGAAGCTATCACTTATTCATTGACAGGAGGGAGTGTTATCGGCACTTGTTAACCTGTCAGACACAGAGAGTAACACCAGCAGGGAAATGATATCAAGGTACTGTTCATGTATTACCTGTGGTATCTTTTTCATTTAAAATGTTAAAATGTTATTCCATAGTACAAATTGTAAGGGAAAGAGCAGACAAAAATCAGATACCGTAAAATCCCACGTTAACCCCCCCCCCCTAGGTTATAAGCCACCCCGGATATGAGCCCTTCTATTTGCTAACAAAGATATTATTCCGGTTATAAGCGCCCCCCCCCCTGCCCGGATGTAAGCCCATCTAATGTATAAGTGCGTTCCTTTTGCGTGTTATAAATGTATTATAAATGTATTATAAATGTAATAGCTCAAAATGTGATGGTATGTTAGCTTTAATTCGTTTCTCAGACGCGTTTTATCTCGTCGTTCCGAAACATTTTTTTTTTATTCCGCTTATATGCCCCCCGGATATATAAGCTCCCCGTTCATAAGCCCACCCAAAACCCCTTATGAAGTTATATAAGCTCACTGGGCTTTAATGTGGGATTTTACTGTATTATTTAGCTGAGGAATTACAAGAGATATTTACTTGGAAGCCCTCCCTTGCCCCCTTTGCTTGAAAATTATCAGGCCAAAATACTAAGAAATTATATTCTCTAAGACCATGTAGAGCTTCATTTACATTCTAACGGCAATAGAGGCTTCTCTTTTCATGGTTATTACAATCAGTTGTGTGTGTTGTTTGCTTGCAGAGTTTTCAGTGGAATTACAAGCGAGCAAGAACACAGAGGAATAACTGTACAGCAAGGTGGAGTAAAGGTTAGAAAGCTGACAAATTTACTTAAAAATAGGAAGGGATCAAACAGTGACGCAGTGTGAATGCTAGTTTTGCTCAGTTGGAGTTTTGTTGTAACAGATGCCTGGTAACGGGCCATTCGTTTTCTTTTCGTTCGTTTTCTTTTTTCCTTTCCACACTACGCCGGAGGAATTTGAAAACGGAGGTTTCACTCTGAAAACGCATCAGATGTTTTCCGTCCACACTGGGCCGGAGGAATTTAAAAACGCAACTATCACCGGTCATTTTGGATTTGTGTTTGAGGAAAACTTGGTCAGATTGATCTTCTGATTATCGTGACGCCCTCGTTTTCGAAAAGCTCCGTTTTTAAAATGTTTTCCGTCCACACGAAAACGCCGAGCCGACGTTTTCAAATTCCTCCGATTTGAGGAGCGTTTTCGAAAAGCTCCGTTTTCGTGACAGATTAGTGTGGACGGTAGGCATAACCGTAGAAATAAAACTGCGTTCTCAAATTTCTCCTGTGTAGTGTGGACGCTACCTCCGTTCTTCCAATTGATAAATTCATCTCAACTCCCTCGAAACGAGACGCCATTGGTGAAAAACTATGGCAAAGTAAGTTCCTTCACCGTTGCCAAGCGAACTTCAGAACCAATCATTCTTCAAGTAATTTTTCCCTCGATAGAGAAGAAAATTAAGAAAAAAGTGCCCGCTGTCTCGGCCAATTAAGATTCAGTAATTGTGCCCTCTATGTTATAAGTTCAGAAACTAACGTTGTATAATTTGAACGCCTCCTAATGCATGGTGTTGTGGTTGTCTTAGGCATTGATATCCCTTGCTGCTCAAAACACGGAAAAAGGCGCCGACCTTGCAGCACAATCTGTTGCTAAGATTGCTATCACTATGAACCCTGAAGTGGCATTTCCTGGACAAAGGGTGAGAACCGGCACGCTGCCCAAAAAGTTATAACATTGAAGGACAGTTGTGTGTGCCAATCACCGTATTCTCACTTCAAGTACCGTAAGAAATGGCTGGAGACGAGTTGGAGAATTGCTATGTTGATCGTATACGTGAGAAGCAGCAAACGGTTTTTGCATTTCTGCGGAGTTCTGGTAACAAGAGTGGATGAATATTTAGGAGAGAATAAACACTTTGCACGTGTTTTTCCACAAGATACTGTGGATGCTTCGGTGCAATACTAGCTTTTGTTGAGTAATATGAAACGATCGCCTTTAAACTCTTTGGAAGAAAACGTGTACCACAGTCACCATTGAATCTTGTGAAATCGTTAACATCACTTTAGTGACGTGAAGTGTCGCCAAATGCTCAGCACTTGCATCCAAAGAAATGTTTCGACACAGTAATGAGAATTGATGTTTTGAGTCAAGATTCATAGGGTTAACTTGGGATTTCTTTCTCTCGACAGTCATTCGGCTTGATTCGTCCGTTACTGAAGTTATTGCATCCTTCTAAAACGGTAAGTCTTAGCCTTATTTGATTGATTTTCCAATACACCCAACTAGAGTCGATTCGTCTGAGGCACTTGACGATTCGACTCGATTCGCACGGAGTCGATCCGCACCACCGGAAGTCAATACCCGTGAAATAATGATAAATGAACGTTTGTCGTTCTAAAAACGTGGCGACAAACTTGAGTCGACTCGTGTGAGAGACTTAACGATTCGACTCGATTCGCACGGAGTCGATCCGCACCACCGGAAGTCAATACCCGTGAAATAATGATAAATGAACGTTTGTCGTTCTAAAAACGTGGCGACAAACTTCAGTCGATTCGGTGAGGCACTTAACGAAGCGACTCGATTGGTCTGGAATGTTTCGTGCAAAGTGTAATCGTTTCCCTGGAAGTTTACTCGCAGTAGGCAGTAACTGTGGTGTGAATTTTTTGACGATTCGAGTCGATTCGCCCGATTCGTCGCGAATCGTCTTTGCAAAGTCGAATCGTCTCACCGGAAATCGACTTGCGGTAGGCAATAACAGGGGGTGTGAAATTGTTGCGATTCGATTCGATTCGGATGATTCGTCGCGAATCGTCTTTTGCAAAGTCGAATCGTCTCACCGGAAATCGACTTGCGGTAGGCAATAACAGGGGGTGTGAAATTGTTGCGATTCGATTCGATTCGGATGATTCGTCGCGAATCGTCTTTTGCAAAGTCGAATCGTCTCACCGGAAATCGACTTGCGGTAGGCAATAACAGGGGGTGTGAAATTGTTGCGATTCGATTCGATTCGGACGATTCGTCGCGAATCGTTGTTGCAAAGTCGAATCGTCTCACCGGAAGTCGACTCGCGCTAGGCAGTAACTGGGGTGTGAATTTTTTGACGATTCGAGTCGATTCGCCCGATTCGTCGCGAATCGTCTTTTGCAAAGTCGAATCGTCTCACCGGAAATCGACTTGCGGTAGGCAATAACAGGGGGTGTGAAATTGTTGCGATTCGATTCGATTCGGATGATTCGTCGCGAATCGTCTTCTGCAAAGTCGAATCGTCTCACCGGAAATCGACTTGCGGTAGGCAATAACAGGGGGTGTGAAATTGTTGCGATTCGATTCGATTCGGACGATTCGTCGCGAATCGTTGTTGCAAAGTCGATTCGTCTCACCGGAAGTCGACTCGTGCTAGGCAATAACTGGGGGTGTGAAATCGTTGCGATTCGAGTCGATTCGCACGATTCGTCGTGAATCGGCCTTGCAAAGTCGAATCGTCTCACCGGAAGTCGACTCGCGAAAGGTATAATATGTTTGAGGACCTGTCATTCGGTTAAAAATACAGGCATTTCAATAAATTCGCCCGTGGCCATCGGTTTGTTTAAAGGTCGCATACTTTCACCACACGCTCTCTTTGGTTACAGGATTCTTCTTGAAGGCGCACGTTAATTTCACGTTGTTCGCGTATACAGAAATTACCTAAGTTAACCATAAATTCAAAAACTTCAGATAATTTGCGCGCACAATTCAAAGCCCTATTACACGCCTAGACGCTTTTATCCGTTCATTATAAAAAAGCTGATGCCACTTAAAAAAATTATGATTCGAATTACACCATAAGGAAGATGAAGAAAAAAACTAATTTTCATACCAAATCTTTAAAATGACATATTCTGATTAAAATAATGTCACACTGCTTCCAAGCAACGAATGCATTCTGTATAAAACACATTACATTAATATACACGGGGACGCTGAAGAATGTTACAAAAGTAGTAGACAACAGGATAATTACAACTCACACAACGCAGTCAAACAAACCACCTACTTAACTACAAGAGTTACAATAAAAGTTTACGGTTAACCATAAATGCTTTTAGTTATGAAAACTAATTTTTTAGCGACTGAAATAACGGAACGGGTGAAAAATTGTCCTTCACAAAAACATGGGATGTCCCACAAATTTCGTTCCATCTCATGGATTACGCAGTCTCGCTTTGTTAACGAATAAATGCATATCTAGTAACGAATTATGCACTAAGCCTTCTCGAAATCTCGTTTTTCAGAAAGCGTGTTAAATTCCTGAGATGGAATTCCGCGTTTGCCGTTAGAGATGATGTGTGAACGACTCGAATTCGCCCTCCGCAGTCGCACATTTTAATAAACCCAGGCAACAAGGGAAGCAAAAAAAGCGTCCGGCAAAGTGACGCATTTATAATTTACCACTCCCACTTAGGATAATTGTATACAAAACCGCTAGGCTGAGATCAACTTTTACAAAACAGTTTAATTGCCATTATGTTAAGAAATGACTCCACTTTTTCAAAACTTTTTCAAAAGAATTTGAAAACAACAAGAAACAAATTATTTACAACTACCACACTTACGTTTGAGGCCACTACAAAAGCGGTTTGAAATGCCGCCGATTTAAATACAAAAAAAGTGAAATATACTCTATTGTTCAGAAATACCACAGTCGAAATTTGTCAAACAATATGAACGCTGAGTGTACATATGTATGTACGTATGGCATAGCGGTTAGCATTAATCACAAATCCCATTGGGAAAACTGCCACGGCAACAGTTATAACCAGAGAAGTTTTAAAATAAAGCGTTGATAACAAGTGCATATCAGTTACGTTACCCTCACAGAGTAAACACACAAAGCCACCACCGACGAAATGGCGTCTAACCAGCTGCATCATTTGGATTCCAACCTCAAAAAGTGCTACCAGTTTGATCTCGACTGGAACCTTCTACCGGATCGTTTGAAACAGGTACGTTGTCATGTAAGCCAACATTTTAAAAACGAGTCAGATACTTAGGTATTCGCTACTTAGTTTCATGTGCCCGTTTGGCTGAATCTTAACCGCGAATTGTTAAACGGACTAACTTTAAAAAAAACAAAAAGTGTATATAAAAAATGCCCAAATGTCTTCTGACAAACATGAAGGTCATTAAGGAAACATGCACCCATTGCATATAGATCAGGGGGTTTAGCAGTAAAAAACGAGGACAGTAATTTTATGTTTCACTTTAGTCCGCTTCACGCTTAAACAGCATCTTCTTTCAACTTGCTTTTATTTGGAACAAATGGCAAAACGTCATCTATTGACGAGTTTGAAAAGCTTATCTTGCGTACAACCAACTTTATAAACGTTTGTTGTGGAAAAGATAAACAAGCACCATAAGTTCATGTCGTACTCACGTCCATTTGGAGCCCCTATTAATTACCAGGAATTTACACCACCATAAAAATACATTTACCACACTCTACACAGATTCTACGGGATAGACAGAGCGGAGTTATTAACTTAAGACTGGTTAATTAAGGCATTTTAACTAGTTTCAAATAACGCGAAATTTAACCCGCTCCGTAAACTTGTCTAGTGCAAAATGGCGAGTTCAATCCGTATTTTAACATATCTAAACTGTGCGACTGCTACATTTGCCCACAAATTAAAAACCCTTACTAAAACCACTAAAATGCTTAAAACCCTTCATGATAACCAACAGTATATGATTACAATCGACGCCAAAACACGACGAAATAAATTGCGGTTTTTCACCAAAAATTAAGACATGATATGAAGTTGATTTAAAACTCAACACGATCATTGTGCAAACATTACCGAATCAGAAATACTGCATTTCCCAGGGTTTTCGAAACAAAAAAGGGGTCTTCAAATCCAGACTGATTTCTAATATCTGGATGTCGGAGCCCACAGTAAAAACGCCAGCGTTGTTGCATTTACCATGGAATATTTCGTATACAAACAAATGAAACACAACTAACAAGCGAAATGGCGTCTGATGAAAATAGGCCGATTGGAGTTACGAAACACAAGCAACCACGTGGTAAATTAAATTGTAGGATGTAAATTTGCTATATATAATCGTTTAAGATACATTTGGAAAAACCTTCACAAAGTGGCAACTGTAAAATTTCTCACGATTAAAGGCAGCTTTCGAATTTGCACAAATGGAAGCTTATTCCAGGAATTATAAACTGACCTAACTCGAATTTAACAAACGAAATGGGGGAAAATGGACAGTTCTCGTCAATAGACAATACACTTTCACCGTCCTAGATAACTATATGTATATTTCCCCACAATAAGCAATTTATTTAAAACAACAACAACAACAAAAAAACAATTGATTGAAATAATAACACAAGTGACAAACACCTAGGTGGAAAGATATAACGAATGTCTTTCATAACTTACAAAAATGTAAATTGACAAAGATTGCATGCTTGCAGGATTAAGGTAAAGGTAAAGTCTGCATGCGAGCCAAGTGGCCCATCAGGCCGGAGCTTATCCCGGTTTCTGTAGCATGAAGCGACTAGGAGTATTTCTACTCCCCCCTGGATGGGATGCTAGTCCATCGCAGGGTTACCCCCAGCATTAAGTTCACCGGTACCCATTTATACACCTGGGTGGAGAGAGGCACTGTGAGAGTAAAGTGTCTTGCCCAAGAACACAACGCAATGTCCCCGGCCAGGGCTCAAACCCGGAACGCTCGATCCGGAGACGAGCGCACTAACCATGAAGCCACCGCGCCTCCCGCTTGCAGGATTAAAAACACATGGAATTGACTATGTTCTTAATAATTTGCAAATATAATGTGTACTGCAGCCATAATTAAAATATAATTACTTTTAATCCACATTGTTTGTGATTTTAATGTAACTTTATTGATTTCTACATTTACTCATAGATCTGTAACATCTTTGCAAAGGGTCTAAAACAGAAACCAACATCAATATTGTTCGGATTTATCGTGTTGACATCATTCTGTATGGGCCATTCATGTGTCAATGTCCAGCAGGCGTTCTGGCAAGAACCAGTTATTACATGGATTGCACTTGTAATTTCTACAGGTAATTATTGAATAACACCAAACAGAACAAATTCAATGCTCCTATAGAAAACATTTGCCTTAAATATTTATATACCCCTCGAAAAAAATATGTACTTTGGTACCTCAAGGAAAGGTGCATAATTGAAACATTGTGCGTATTTTGGACAAACCTTATTTCTTCTTTAGGAATTTACCAAATGCTCAAAACAAACTTACCATTATTTATAAAAAGCGCCCAAAATTAAAACTGTTATAGTACCAAATACTAATTAATGGATCAAGGAAAGTGAAACAGACTTGTTGACTCTGAATTTTTCCTGGCAAGAACAACCAGCTGCGCAAAAGCCATATAATTTGAACAACAGATCATTTTATATACACTCACATGAATATAACAATCGAGAAACTAAGACAGAGACCACTGTTGTTGCAATGCATCTTTACATATGTGAGCGATTATTGAGTTGCAAGAGTTTTAAATTAGTTCGTGTCCCAAAATACAATTTAGAGGATAGATCAAGGATTTTTTAACATTGTGTTATCGTAAATGGCTTTAGGCAACGTTGATCTTACAAAAAGTACATTTTTGTTTGAATTACTGTGAAGTATGTATTAACCTAATCCCAGACAACTGGCATTTTTAAATACAAATACTCAGAGAGTTGTTCAATGAACAACCCATGATCTGTATTATATAAAAGAAACTTTGCTTTAAAATGTGCTTGAACAACACGGTGACAAAATCCACAGAGCATGAGTCGCGAGCACTGTCCACATATTTAATGAGAAATGGTTCCGTAACAGTTTAAGTTAGCTTAAGTTTGCCTAGTTTAAAAGCCATTAAACATGCATATGTCAGTAGATGTTAGCCTTACAAATATAATGATGGATGTACAGCAAATATCCAATTGCAACATACTCGATACAGTAAACTACCAATAGTGAACTGATTTATAATTTAATCAAAAAAAATTGAACCTCACCTGTAGACATGCAGCAATGATTTTGAAACACGTGTAATAGGAACTTGCACTGAGCATGTCAGTGCGCTCGCATAATCAAATGGATTCCACAACATGTTAAAGGAGCTCAGTCACGGTATTTTCAGTTATTTTGACCACATACAAATTACCTTTAAATGGTATGAAACCGGAAAATAACAGTTTAATAACATAGAAAAGCATCAAAGAGATAATTATAACACATAAAGGAACAAGGATAGCCAAGAATGGAGAACATTGACAATGGAGAACATAATGTCTTGCGCAAGTCAACTTCCAACATTTACCAGAGTCGAATCAACAGCATTTCAACTCACCATGTTTAGCACAGTCGCGTTATAATTTATAAGTCGCGCGCAAAAAGACTTCCGGTATGACAAATCGACAGCAACGGAGACGATTCGTGTCGTAATGATCTAATCGAGTGGAATCGACAACAACACAGCACACCTTTAATAGCCCAGGTGCGCCATATTTTCTAAACCTTGTGCGAATCGAATTCAAGGATCACAATACGACATTAATGGGGCGATTCGTGTCAATTCGATCGAATCAAGTCGAATCGACAACATTTTCAACCCACCCTCAAAGCCCAGATGCACTATATTTTCTAAGTCTCGCGCAAATCGACTTCCGGTATGACGAATCGACAGCAAGGGACACGATTCGTGTCGATTCGACAACATTTTAAACCCACCCTCAAAGCCCAGATGCGCTATATTTTCAAAGTCTCGCGCAAATCGACTTCCTGTATGACGAATCGACAGCAAAGGACACGATTCGTGTCGATTCGATCGAATCGAGTCGAATCGACAACATTTTCAACCCACCCTCAAAGCCCAGATGCGCTATATTTCCTAAGTCTCGCGCAAATCGACTTCCGGTATGACGAATCGACAGCAAGGGAGACGATTCGTGTCGATTCAATCGAATCGAGTCGAATCGACAACATTTTCAACCCACCCTCAAAGCCCAGATGCGCTATATTTTCTAAGTCTCGCGCAAATCGACTTCCGGTATGACAAATCGACAGCAAGGGACACGATTCGTGTCAATTCGATCGAATCGTGGCGATTCGACAACATTTTCAACCCACCCTCAAAGCCCAGATGCGCTATATTTTCTAAGTCTCGCGCAAATCGACTTCCGGTATGACGAACCGACAGCAAGGGACACGATTCGTGTCGATTCGACAACATTTCCAACCCACCCTCAAAGCCCAGATGCGCTATATTTTCAAAGTCTCGCGCAAATCGACTTCCGGTATGACGAATCGACAGCAAAGGACACGATTCGTGTCGATTCGATCGAATCGTGTCGAATCGACAACATTTCCAACCCACCCTCAAAGCCCAGATGCGCTATATTTCCTAAGCCTCGCTCAAATCGACTTCCGGTATGACAAATCGACAGCAAGGGACACGATTCGTGTCAATTCGATCGAATCGTGACGATTCGACAACATTTTCAACCCACCCTCAAAGCCCAGATGTGCTATACTTTCTAAGTCTCGCGCAAATCGACTTCCGGTATGACGAATCGACAGCAAGGGAGACGATTCGTGTCGAATCGACAACATTTTCGACCCACCCTCAAAGCCCAGATGTGCTATATTTTCTAAGTCTCGCGCAAATCGACTTCCGGTATGACGAATCGACAGCAAGGGACACGATTCGTGTCGATTCGACAACATTTTAAACCCACCCTCAAAGCCCAGATGCGCTATATTTTCAAAGTCTCGCGCAAATCGACTTCCTGTATGACGAATCGACAGCAAAGGACACGATTCGTGTCGATTCGATCGAATCGAGTCGAATCGACAACATTTTCAACCCACCCTCAAAGCCCAGATGCGCTATATTTCCTAAGTCTCGCGCAAATCGACTTCCGGTATGACGAATCGACAGCAAGGGACATGATTCGATCGAATCGAGTCGAATCGACAACATTTTCAACCCACCCTCAAAGCCCAGATGCGCTATATTTTCTAAGTCTCGCGCAAATCGACTTCCGGTTTGACGAATCGAGAGAAAGAGAAACGACTCGTGTCGATTCCATCTAAGGGGGTCCTCGAATCGACATCCGGTTGGTCGAATCGTCAATTTAAAACACGAATCGACTCTAGTTGGGTGTTTGGGTAACCCTCTGATTTTCATGGCTAATGGAATCTTAGCCTGCGTAGAAGTTGTCAAACGGGTAAGGAATGAGAGAGTAAGGGGAAGGGAGGGGGGGGGGGGGGGGGAGTTTCCTGTGGCATTCTTCCACTCTGGTAGCTCTTTCCGTTAACGCCTAATGGCATCATACAAGCTCATCAAAGTCTGATTTTGAGGCATGCCTAAAACAGTAGGTCGTTGAAAAACACCACAAATTCTAAAGGTGTTTTAGATCTACGTCATGCAGCATATGTAGGGAAAGAAGAAATGAAGGAGGCGACGGAGGGAGGCGTTGTGACCTCATGGTTAGTGCGCGCGTCTCCAGACCACGACCGGGGACATTGTGTTGTGTTCTTGAGCAAGACACTTTACTCTCACAGTGCCTCTTTCCACGCCCGGGTGTATTAATGTGTACCGGCGAACTTAATGCTGGGGGTAACCCTGCGATGGACTAGCATCCCATCCAGAGGGGAGTAGAAATACTCCTAGTCGCTTAATGCTACAGAAATCGGGATAAGCTCCGGCCTGATGGGGCACTTGGCTCGTATGCAGACAATACATTTACCTTTACCTTGTGTTTGTCAGGGCTTGCAACAGTTTGAATCTCTAATGGCGTTAACGAATTTGGCTCAAATGAGCGACGAAGTCAGGTGAGATGCTACATTGATGCGCTGTGTAATTTCCACCTAAATTGTGCGCCAGCGCTATTTGCCACCGCGTGAAAAGCACGTGCAAGGTGAGTTAAAGGACGCATATTTTGTGTGATTTCAGGCGACATATTATGAAGGAGAAAGGCTTCCCTTTGATTGAAAGTCTAATGTTTGATGAACATGACATGGTTAAGAGAGCCGCCACTGAATGCATGTGTAACATGGTGCTCTGTGAGGAGGTAAAAATGCTCTTAGATTTTACTCGTTCTCTCATCAAGTGTGACAGTGCAGGCAAGCGTTTCACTGTTGAAAGGGGAACTCTTAAATGTTAGTTGCCTTGATGTTCTATTATTACTTGAAGGAATTTACGGGGCCATTAAGGACTTTATAGGGCCATTAAGGAGAACTTTAATAATGACTGTCGTGCGCTACTTGTTTGATCTACATGTTGTTATCTTCTTAAAAGTTGGTTCCCTTGATGCTCTAGCAAATTCTCCCTATTATTACTTCAGGTTATTTATAGTAGTCAGTAAGGAGAACTTGAATGTTGACTGTCTGGCGCTACAAGTTTGATCTACCTGTGGTTATTTTTCTATGATTGTCAAACCATAGGTATTCAAAATGTACGAGAAAGAAGACGCCCCCACAGAACGAGTGAAGTTACTGACTCTACTGTCAGGCGAGGAGGACTTTGAGCTGTCGCGGTGAGATATTTTTATTTCTGGGCAATGTGTTTCATCAATATTTTCTCAATATTATTTGGTGGGACTCTTCTGGTGAACTCTCGCATAAAGGTGTAAACTTCACAAAGGCGGAAACATGGTGGTATGACCGACCCGATGGGTTTGCAGGAGTTGAAAACGTCACCACTTTATTACTCTGTTTACAACCGCATTTCTTTGCACACGAGTGTGTTGTACTCAAACCAGGTATCACTGGTGTCACTGTTAAGGGTGCGGCTATCGAGTTTTAGTGTAAATCTACTAGCGTTCTATCACGAATGCCGTTCTCTGATTGGCTACGCTACTCACTATCTATTCTGTGATAGATAGTGAGTAGCGTAGCAGTGTGTGCTTGTTAACAAAATGGTGGCCGCTTCTTGATGTTTTCGAAATGTTTGTGAAGAGGATTTAGATAAAGTTTTGAACGACTAGTAGATTTGCACTAAAACATTATTCGCTCTCGATTTCTATGCGAGATAGTTGACGAGGGCGTAGCCCGAGTCAACTATCACGCGATAGAAATCTCGAGGTCATAATGTAATTGTTTAATAGTTGCAAACGGAAATGCTTCATTGATATTCATCCCTAGGATACTGAAGGGTTATTTACTGAAGAGTTATTTACGGTTGTTTATCCGTTAGAGCGGCTTCAGGAGCACTGGCTGTCCTGTCCTCCAGCGAGAAAGTTTGTAAACAGATCATAAAGGTAAAGAGTCTTTTCAAGGCATTTGCTGTTAATCAAGTTCTGTTTTTGTTTTGTTTTGTTTTGTTTTTTTGTTTTGTTTGTTTGTTTCTTTCTTTCTTTTTTTTCGCAACGTTTACTGCAACGAAAGAGTTTGGGGACGTGTTCATGCTAATATGTGATTCGTGCAACTTGCCCGGCAAGGCGCAAGTTGCGGGAAAAATTACCCAGTGTAACAGCGCATATGCCAGAATATTGTTACAGTCGTAAATAATGCAGAGCTGTCGTAAGTTTTAAACAGTAATGTGTAATTTTATGATTTATACTTTTCTAATATGTGTAATCGCATGAGTGACATTTGAAAATTCACTCAAAATTGCATGAGCGAGGCGAGGAAATTTAAAAGAATTAGCAAAACTTATGATTATCGTAAATCCTTAATTACTCGAACTTAGTATCATTGCTCATTTATTATACATGTAAGACTGAAAAAATTGCGAATGCGCTTGTTAATTTGCTCTGCAGTAACGGTAAATTGGCCTGCTCTCAGCCAATCAGAATGAAGTAAATTCCTTAGTCATGTAATAAAGCAGTTTATTGAAATATAAACCCTTGACTGTTGAGTTTTGATTGGCAGGTGTCATCATACATGGATATTCAAAAGCAACTTTTGGTGTCCGATAAAAAGGAGCTGAGACACAGGTAACTGTTGGTGATCCCTTTGGTTCCTCTTCTGGCCAGGCCAGGGACGGAGTGTAGCCTTCATTTTAGGAGAGGACGACCGTTTGACTTTGAGGGAGGGGATGGGTGATTTATTTAAAGAAATTCCTGCAAGCATACTTGTACCCAAAGAAAATTCATGCACTTGATCACTACCTAAAACAAAAATTTACGCACGTTTAGTGGGCCGAGAAACGCAGAAAATATCAAACATTCACAGGTCCAGCGGAAAAAAAAATAACCCTCCTCCAAAAAAAAGGTCAAATGGTCCACCTTAGTAAGAGATATTCTGTGATTAAAGAACAGTGATTTACCGGTCTCTCTTTTTCATTATAAATTTTCAGTGCTGTTGAAAAGTTTTAGTACTTCATTGTTTCTTCCTTATCGCCGAGAATCTCACTATGATGACATTATGTTTGAAATTGAGCCCGATTTGTGGGTTACGGTTCCGGTTTTTCCAGCGAGCAAGGGATTCATCTAGGTTTCCCTCACAACGTGCCTTAATGTAAATTAGCGTAACTTAATGTAACGTGACAAAACGTAACGTAACGCGACAAAACGGACCTTTTCATGCAGGAACAAACTATAAAAACAGACAGTCTGAAGAAACGCTGTGATGTTATGCTATACGCCAGTTTGGTCACGGCGTCTGGTTCTTATGCTTGTTAACGTAAACAAATCAACAATGTTGACGTTGATGTAAATGTCTGGTTTTTTTTGTTTGTTTTTCATTGTACAGAGGAGCTCATATTGCTGCCAACATGATAGCTTCCAATAGGGAAATAGCGACCAAGGTGGGAACATTGTTGCCATGTTAGCTGGGTATGAGTGAGTGAGGGAACTGAAAATGCGAAAAATGATGTATGAAAAATGCGTTTTTCCCAAAAATCTCCAGGTGTCAATGGGTTTATCGATTATTTAACGATTGTTTGATAGACCCAGCTGCACCTATTGGTGTATGTTCAAGCTTGTCCACATACATGTTTTAACCTGTTAATGTCTCTTATTTGCTCTCAGTTGATCGAAAGTGAAGTTCTTGAGATCCTAATGGTTTTCTCCAAAGACACCGACCCTGAGATGTCAATGGTTCGAGCGTGCGCCGAAAGAGCGCTTGAAAGTGCTGTGGAGATGAAACTTATTAAAGAAAACGAAGAAAAAGACTCCAGCTGATAACGGCGAGGAATAAAGAAGCTGAAAAAGTATAAAATACCTAAACCTGAGAAGAAAAAGCAATGGAGGATGCCTTACGATGAGCCTTCGTTTCCCTTGACCAGCGGTCGAGAGTCCCGTCTTCTGACCGCTGGTCAAGAAGAGTGAAGGCTCCAAGCTCAAGACTGACGCAGGAGAGAGAAATTTGGCAACAACCACTGAAGTTACATCCAGGGCCATATGCTTCATGAAATGCATGGAAAATAACGAGTAATAATATAGGAAAAACAAAAACAGAAATGCAACAAGGTTATCAGGCCATATGCCTCCTTTTACAATATAAGGGAAAAAAGAACTGCTGGTCTTTTGCTCCAATTTTTAGTTTAGAACATCATCTGCTCACTGTTGCTCTTAATTCCTTATTCTTCCAATAACAAGGTGAATATCAGCATGCTGTATCTTCGTATTTTCTACAAATGTCTCACAGTTCTCGTTGAGACAACTTGTCTCCAAGGCAATCTTCCCTTATTGACCATTCATTATTTCTCGTCATTACACTTGTAATGCTTAAGAGGCTGTCCGTGTAAGAACCGACCACTCGATTTTCGGCCGAAAACAGAATTTCTTCAAATTTTCTGTGTGAGACAGTTAGTCCATATGATAAACAAAAATAGCAATAATTTGGCTTTAAGTGCTATTTTTCAATATTTCTGGCGACGATTTCCAAGTACGGTCCAAAACCGTAAAAACCGTTCTGTTTCGAGTCAAATTTAGACGTTGCGCTGAAGGAGCTGAAAAATTACGCTTTTACTCAAATACAATAAAACTTACAGATAATTTTATTTCATGTTTTTTCTTTCGATTAACGGTAAAATATTTAAAATCAGGCTCAAGAAAAATTAATTATGATTTTTTGAAAATGCCCTACAGATAGCCTTTGCAAAATTTTAGCGGGCATGCTGCTGGTTGAAGGAGTGTTTCTCAAAAGTATAACGTGATCTGGAGCCCTGACTAATATCCATGTTTAGTACTAGGGCTAGTGTACCGAGAACAGGAAAAAAAACTTTGGGCACTAACCTTTTGGAACTACAGGAGTACGATCAACATAGCTAATATTCAGACGCGAAAGCTTGCGTGACACAATTTCGCACCGATTATTGTTCCTATTAAAGTTTCCCAGATAAATTCTTAAGTTTCCCGCATGAAATATTACCTTGAAGCAAATATTCTCAAAACGTGCTCTGGATTAGGCATGAAAAGCCTTAAATTCACGAAATATTCTTCCAATTGGGAAGTTATAAGCTGAAATGAGCGGCTGCGGTTTAAGTTATCTTCTGTCTGGCCTAAAAGCTGTTTCTAAAATTCAGTTAAATAATTAAGGTTTGGACTATATGTAAAAGGACACTCATATTTAACAACTAGAACCGTTAATCATATAATTTAATGCCTAGAAAGAAAATATTATTGTTCACTAGTGTACTTCAGCTGTAGCGAGAATCTAAAGAAAATGTAGATTTCAGTCGTCTACATTGTAGCACGCTAGCATGTCTAAGTTATTTTTAGCATGTCACGGACATTCTTACCGCGTTGTTTTAAAGTTGCAATAACAATGACTGCAAGATTTTCATGCTGAATTATACGCTTTCTGTCTTTGGCTTCATTTTCTTTGAAATAGCGTTTATCTCTTAATACCAGCATTGTTGGTTGAGTAATTCTCTTCAGCGAATTCAATTTATGCAAATATGGTGCAGGTTTACACCGCGATGTGTCAATAGGGAGTTATAGTTCCTGCGAGCAAAAAAAAAATTGGATTGGGCGCCTGGAATTCAATGTTTATTCTACTCGCTGTGTTTCCGATGGCGTGCAAGAAGGCAAATAAAGTTGACAGTGCTACTAGTTTAACACAGCTGCACAAAGTTCCGCGATTCCCCACAATATATTTACAATTATTTCACGCTGTTAAAACCATCTTCGTTCACTTAGTTCAATAAAAAGAAAAAAAAAAATTGTTAAGCCGTATGTACAACGCCCAATACATTCTGAAGAAGGCATTTTGTGAACTTGTTTTCCTAACGGCGACATTCACATCCTTCTAAGAATTTGGATAGGTGAACTACCAAATTCTCTTTCCGATCTTTTGAAGCAAAGGGAACTTCAAAATATCTAAGTATCTCCTTCAGCATAACTACACTGAAACTGTCTAGTTTCTCGTCTCGTGAGAGGTTGCACAGGCAGTAGGAATCATAGCAGATTGGATGTCTAGGACTGAGTTGGGCGGCTACATTCTCCAGTACCCCATGCCTTTCTTGCTCTTCCTCTGCGTACACGTCCTCTATCTGCACCTCTTGGTTCCCCTGTCTTCTACGTGTGGCCGCCAGTCTCGAGAAGAAACCTTGCACTTGACTCTTCGTTAGCCAGTCTTTTCTTTCAAACATCCGCGAACCATCTGGTTTCCTCGATGTTCTCATGTCTACAGCCACTTTTCCGGGATCTGCTTTGTTGGCAGTTCTGTCTCCGAGGTCGAATTTCGTGGTTAGGTACTGTTTAACCTCATCCGTAAACCGCACGGCTTGACTTCGAGGCTTGTGTAAAGCCCAGCCAAGCTGTAAGTCACTACAAGAACCAGAAGCTTCATTTTTGTCACTTTGCTCATCGCTAAGTACCACAAGTGCGCGGCCGGTTTCCTCGTTTTTGTTAACAGTAAGGAATTTTTCGGCCCAATCTCTTCTGAGTTTGTCATACACTGTTTCGGAGCCCCCGCGTACTTGGCGGTGTTCGCCGACATCAAGATGACTCTCAAGCTCACTGAATTTCTTAAACACCATCTGACATCCAGGCTCAGAGCAGAAGAAGAGACCGCTGCTTTGTTCGTCATCACTTGACGTAGCCTTATGGAATCGAGTTTCCTTGACTGCGAAAAAGTCTACATCTACAACAAGATCTGTTGGACCTTGGGGCTTTACGATGATGTCTTGATAGAGAATTATTTTACCTTTCCCTACGCCATAAGCTCTCCACACCCGAATTCCATTTAATTCAAATTCAAAGTTATGATACCTACTGAAACCATCCACTTTATTTACCTCGAGTGTTTTTTGAGTCTCATTTACTGTGCAAACGCAAGCAGTTGTGCCTCGAACAGAACGTTCGGAAAGCGCTGTACACATGTCCTTTGCAGAGAGAACGTCGTTTCCCTCACTGCAATATCGTCCGATCGCTGATTTCATCGGACAAAGGATTCTATCGCACACATCTTTTCCGTACTGTGGCTCGGAAAAGTCATACTGCGTGACAGTAAGGCCAACTCGTTTCCCAGCATCTCTTACGGCCGCCAAGAGGAAGTTGTTGTGGTAACAGCCTGCTTCGTCACTCCTAAGACTCACTTGGGTAATCTGGGGGTGATCCTTTTTTACAACCTCCAGTGTGTTTTCAATAATTGAGCAGACTGCATACGAGTCCTGCTGGCACGAATCAAAGATATGCGCATATGATTTCAGCTCAACCTTCCCAGTGCTAGCATTCTTAGTTATGACCGTTGATACGTGCCAGCTAAGGCCTCGTTTTCCAAACCAATCGGACTGCTTCTCACGATATCTAATTTGAAGAAATTTCATGGCCCAGTCCATTATTAGGATAGCGGACGTGTCGTCGGCTGATCTAAGTGCATCTTGTTTAGCCTCTTCCTGGTTTATCGAACGAATAACGTGGGCTTTCCACACCAAGATGTCTGACTTTGCGCGGTCAAAATCATATAGCAGATCCTCTCGTTGTTCTGAACTGTAAGGTGTCCAGGATGACCCTTCGATCACCAGTCTGACTTCCTGAAGTACATTCTTCATCCCTTGTCAGTCATCGCAACTGAATACGTGCTCATGAGAGCAGGGTTGCTGGAAATCGGCTTCGACAGGATCAGTAGGCGCAAAATGTCGACAGTGGTCAGCGCAAGTAGAATCATGTGGCTGGCAATGTACGCGGAAGTCAGTCTTAAGATAGCGTTTTGCATCTCTGAGCTTTCTACGAACATCAAGACACCACTATTTCTCCATTCCTCCTTTCTCAAGAGTTTCAACCAGTGTCTCAAGAGTCTGAAATCCCGCCGCGCCATCAGCTGCAGTATTGTCCAAGCCCTGGAGCGACTTACGCTGCGATGCCTCTCGAACCTCCAGGATTTTGAAAAAAGTTGACCTACTCAGTGGTTCGTAACATTGTTCTTTGCAATACTCCAAGTATGGTTCAATCATTGTAGATCTGGTCACTGTCCTCACAACATTAGGCATCTCTATTCTGTCGCCACTTTCGAGGATTAATATTTTACTACCATAAGAAACGTCTTGATAGAAGTACGGTCTATTTGTAAATTTCACAAAGTGATCGACCTTACTCATGTCAAGACGTACGCGGTGCTTGGTTGTAACTTCAGGGGTTGTACCAGGGCCGCTTAGATTAGCATGGCAGCGTGCTTGCTTTATTTCCCATGTAGATAGTTTTCCGCATGGTTGGTGAAGTTTTTGCAGCATGCTCATGGGATATCTATAAGCGTAAAGGCTTAGTATCTGTCTCTTTAAATTCTTAGTCTTAGCGTTCTTGTATGCAGTCATAAGTACCACTAGATCACCAGGTGGTGAACCGTCAAACTTTTCTCCTTGTGTAGACTGAGCCATGGACTTGAAGAGCTCCTCGCCACTTCCTGGTGCTATTGCGCTACACACTAGCAAACAGTCTTCACTAGCCTTTTGTACAACATTCAACTGTTCCACTTTGCTCAAGTTTTTCAAGGGGGTTTTCAGTTGGGAGATAAGAGGCTCGCGTTTTGTTTCTTGTGCAGTGAGATTTGCAATCTTGTCCATAGCTGAGTTATACACACGAACGGTATCTGTAACTAAGGGTGCTGGAAGAGACGCAGCATCTGTTCCCGGAGTCCAGCATGGAGTCGAGGCGATATTCTGAGGAGTTGGAGGCTCACGGAATGGGGTCGAGGTGACGAGGAGGCCGATGGTTTCCATGGCAGCCTCTTTGGCAGGTCTATGAAAATGTGAAAGCAAGTACATTTGTCAAGTCACGTTACGCTATTAACAAATGTGACAGTAAAAGTGATTTTTCACTCTTTCTTTTTCAAAACGGATTGCACTCGCTACATACCTTTGATGGGATGCCTTGTCTTCAGGTTCCTTGGGCTACAGCCAGTCCGTTTTTTGAGTCACGTCTTCACTGTGTTGCTTCCTGCACGTTGTGCAGATTGCTAGTATAACAAAATAAATGTTAATAAACTTCCTCATAAGGGTTTGTAAAATACCTAGAATCTGCAGCATGAAGATCACACGATTACACACCACGCCCACCTGCCACCATCCAAAACGAAAAAACTCTTAAACCCTGACCAACCAGCCGGAAGTTGTATTGCTAAGCAGCTTTGTAAAAAAATGAGCAAGTTTTGTTTATGTTGTTGTTTTGAATTTTGTGTAATATTCATATTCAGAAAAAACTATGTTTCATTGCGGCAGGGTGTCCGATAATCTCCCAAACCGCACTCGTGCAATGACTCATGGGAAAATGAAGTCTGCATTACCATTAGGGCATTCAAACGTAAACAATATGCAGTGGTTACAAAATAAAATCTTCAAAGTTAAAACTTACGCGAACCAACGGGTGTAGCTTCTCCAAAGATGTTTTTAATTTCCCTGGCTAGCTTGAAATTAATTACATGTGTTCCAGTCACGGCCGTTTTCTTGCCATGATGTTTTGGATACTGGCAGGTCTTAGGGGCTTGCCAGTACTTTCCCAGGGTAAAACGATGAGCTGGACAAACCGTCATATTTTTAACCTGTTTTTCTGTGAGCTCTAGAAGACCTGCTCATGCCAGGATTAGATCCTTCTCACAAACATTTTCCCTTGACAGGTGGTGATTTTGAAGATGCCAACTGATATCGCCGTCACAGCTGTTTAGGGCTACACATTCTGTAAATCCACGACTACTTCCGCACGTGCCACTTGTAACTGCTGAGAAGGAACACGATCCTGCCATTGCAAACAGCAAAAACGACGCAAAGCGCAAAAAATACATTTGTTATCTCTTGCGTAAACTGAGTAAAACGCTGTCGACGTCAGACTTCTACAATTTGCATAATTTAATTTTAGCACAAAGGGCTAGGCAAAAATAGCAACACGAAAAAAAACAAACTGTTGAATAAAAAAGGCAAAACTTCTAAGCCATTTCTAAAATCAAATATAAACAGTAAAATAATTTATTTCTCAAGTACCCAGGATTGGTATTGCTTTTTAACGCGCAATGCAAAATAAACAAAAAGTGGATTCGGAGAGCTGCCAAAATAGCTTTGACATTCCAGCGTGTTTGCCGACTGAAATCGACATCTTCTTATCTGTACATCTGAGGTACATTCGCGGTACACTGTTATTTTATTTATTTTTTCTTGCCAATAATCATATGGCAAACACTTTTACTTCTTAAATATGTTTAATATGGCATTTTTGTATAGTACAAGGCCTGTGATGACCCAATTTCAGCAATTGTGTTTAGGCGAAACTTAGGCAACTCACTCCGCAGCAGTTAATTAGCTTATAAATTCCCAATTTTGGAGGAATCTTTGGTGAATTCAAGGTTACTCATGCCTTATCCCGAACAAAGGGTGCGTTTTGAGAATATTTGCTTCAGGGTAATACTATTTTATGCGGGAAACTTAACAATTTATGCGGGAAACTTAGGAAAAATAATCGGTGCAAAATTGTGTCACGCAAGCTTTCGCGTCTGAATATTAGCTATGTTGATCGTACTCCTGTAGTTCCAAAAGGTTAGTGCCCAAAGTTTTTTTTCCTGTTCCCGGTACACTAGCCCTAGTACTAAACATGAGTATTGGTCAGGGCTCCAGATCACGTTATACTTTTGAGAAACACTCCTTCAACCAGCAGCATGCCCGCTAAAATTTTGCAAAGGCTATCTGTAGGGCATTTTCAAAAAATCATAATTAATTTTTCTTGAGCCTGATTTTAAATATTTTACCGTTAATCGAAAGAAAAAACATGAAATAAAATTATCTGTAAGTTTTATTGTATTTGAGTAAAAGCGTAATTTTTCAGCTCCTTCAGCGCAACGCCTAAATTTGACTTGAAACAGAACGGTTTTTACGGTTTTGGACCGTACTCGGAAATCGTCGCCAGAAATATTGAAAAATAGCACTTAAAGCCAAATTATTGCTATTTTTGTTTATTATATGGACTAACTGTCTCACACAGAAAATTTGAAGAAATTCTGTTTTCGGCCGAAAATCGAGTGGTCGGTTCTTACACGGACAGCCACTTAACTGTGCATTAATGTGAAGAAACTTGGATGCCACTGAGTCTTGGGGGATTAAAGGGTTACCTTCCAAATTTTGAAATTTGCAGAGAGGATCTTTTTTGTATATTTTATGTCAACATCGGCAGGTGTAGCTTTTTGTCAATAAAATTACAGTGGCCCACTTGCTTAATTCGATTTTGTGTTACGAAATAACTCCCTTCTTTGCACTTGTTTGTTATGTCCGTTCCAATCGTGTGGACTGGATAAGCTAGATGGCTCCATGTGTTGGTTTTGAAACGTGATGTTAATTCGTTTTTTTGTCGCAGGAACTTACTTTACCGTAGATCATTTTATCAAGTAATTGTCACTTTCAAACAAGGCCTTACTTACTTAATCTACTGTGGTTGACCAGCCCTCAGCTGCTATGTCCGTTAGGGAAATAGTCATAAGCGCTAGGTTTTGCGTACGTGTTCTCTGGTTAGATATATCCACGAGGTTTTCCTCGGTTAGGTCAGTTCAAGCGCAGATTTCACTGCGTCAACTTCTACTCGGATTGGGCCATAGTTTCTCTATACACTGTTACTCGTCTATTCTATCAAGTCAAGTTCAGTGCGTGTGCAAACCAAAGTGAGTGATCTATTCCTTGTTTTTTAGGATTAGCTCTCAGGTTTTCTATTGTTTAACAATATTTGTTTCGGTTAAGTTTCCTTTTATCACCTATCAAATGGTCAGTATCGTTACTAAATCTGTTAGTTCTGTATGCTCAGAATCGCGCTTGATTAGGTCCATATCTCCAATATAGGCTTATTTTGCCATAAAAGTACCGTCTAAGGTACACACCGTGTAGCCTATTAATCGTTTTCCAGCCTTCCATGCGATCAGTATAAGTGCCGATTATGTTACACTTCCATGTGGCGGACGTTATTGAGAATGTATGCGAGAGTTCCTTCGTTTATATTATTTTATCTTTATACTTCGGTATGTTACCATATGAGGAAGTAGCAGATCCCATTAAAATAGTGCTCAATACACATATAGTGTAGAGCTGAGTATATGAGTAATAACGAAGAGGCAAGATTTGCTGTTACTCCGAGTTTCGTGCTTACGCACTCATCAGAAAATACTGTCTGATGAGTGCGTAAGCACGAAACTCGGAGTAACAGCAAATCTTGCCTCTTCGTTATTACTCATATACTTCGGTATGTTAGTTACGTTAGCTCCTATTTTCGTTATTGTATTTCAGTTCGAACCGGCATACGGTTTACATCATACGACTTACGACTAAGCTTATGGCACGTGGTTTATTTCTACCTTCGTCTTGGCACGTGATTCGTTTCAATTGGGTTTGTATGGAACAGTGATCCCTGTCAATTAAACTCTGTTTACATCGTAATCAGAAGTTCTTGTCGAGTTCGTTTTAACACTACGCACTGCTCTACGCATGTGATTACTTGGATTTTTGGCCTGCTATATTCTGTCCTTGTAATTTACACCATGGTGTTGTCACTGTAACTCAACTAATAAGTCTTATACGGACAGGCTTTACACCGAAGTCACAGGCCTTGTTCTTTCATATACCTTGGCCAGTTTCTGTACTGTAACTCTTGAAATTAGTGCTCTTTGATCCCGGGTCTTTCTCCAATCGGGCGGTAGCACCAGTTCGTTACTGTTGAACAGTATTCACTGCAACAACTTCCAGCCTGTTACCGTGAAGCAAACCAGCTTGTAAAATTGACAAGAGACACAACCCTGATCAACATTAAACCAAATTAAGACACGTGTAGCAACTGGTAAGGGGTGGGGGGAGGGAAGAGAAAATTGGGTTGTGAAGGGGCTCTGTTGCTTTAATTTGGTTCAATCCGCGCAGCAGTAACGGTTTGAACAAGCCGGTGGGGGCTGCAATCTATAGACGTAGAATGAGCCACAGTTTTTTTTGTTTAAATCTTTATTGAAACAAATTGATATTAATACAGCAAATTAGTTACTTACCTACATAATTATAATAACAACTAATATTACTAATACTAATAATATAATACGACTAATTATTACTAATAATACTACTACAACTAATGTTATTACAACACTAAAAACACCAATATCACTAACAATAGACGGTAACCAAAAAAAAATTCCAACAAACTATAACTAAATATTTACAAAATATAATGTAAATAACATATTAATTAGTGTTACATAGGTCAACATACAGAAAGTAAATGCATATTAACACCTTTAAATAATTAAGCTTTTACAAGAGGCGACACTATCCATTTAACTTCAAAGAAATCCTTTGTTTTTTTACTATGCAGACTTATATATTTTTCCGTTTCATATTTTACAGCAATTTTCTTTTTAAATCCATATATATTTGGAAGAATTTGACTTCTTCTACAATCCCATAAGTACAATTTCCCAATTATAATTAGATAGTTTAGCAGCTTAGCAGAAGGGGAGTTTTGTGGTATCATTCCAACTAAAACATCTTGCAACGAAAGTCGAATGTTTTCCTTTAAAAGTTGGTGCCAGAATACTTCGAAGTCACGCCAGAAATCTTTCGAGTAAGGACAGAGATACAGGAAGTGATATAGCGTTTCTGGTTCAGATGAACAAAATGAGCACGAGTCGTTCATTTTAAAGCCAATTTTGTAACGTTTAGCATTAGTGTAAAGAATGGAGTTAAGAATTTTGTATTGAAATGCCTTAACATATGCTTCAAGGGCAACACTATGCGGGATCGTAAAAATTTGTTTAACTTCCTCGAGTGTAAAATGAAATTCATTTTGCAGCTTGTTAGGGGACAGGCATTGAGCAATTGGGAAGCACTTTACATATTTCAAAGGGTAATGCTATATAGCTTTTAGAGATGGCCACGTGACTTCTATCGTCTCACAACTAGGGGGGCTATTAGCACGAGCAAAAAAAGTGGGGGACTAGGTCGAGGGTATATCTTTTCTTGGTTACAACTTACAGAAACTTAAACTTGCGTGTTGGTAAATATTTTTATAAAGATACACTATGTATAACCTTGTGGCTTTGATGTCATTGCTCACATGATTAGAACGAACGTGCGGAATATTTCAGATGGCGTTCATGTTGACGTCTTAACCAAATTGATGGGTTACCAATTTCCCTTAGGTAGGGAGCTCCGCTAATAATATTTTGCTTTGGAACCGGCTTGAATTACATTTAAATTCTTTGCGATGTTCAAACCCAGTCACGTCTATAATTTATCGGCCGCAGGTGTCTGCCAATCACAAATCCCAACCGGTCAGCAATGCTTCCATTTGATTGGTTTATTCACTATGGCCTAATTTTAGTGCTTACCGAGTTGCCACAAAATTTTGGAAAGCGACGGGTCTAATTTTCGGTTTCGTTTTAGAAGTAAGCAATATTTTTTGAACTAAACGAACGACTTTAGAAAGATTATGGATTTTTTTAAATTCCAAATTCATGATTTTTTTTCCATTTGCGAAAGCGTATCGTACAAATTGGAACTTTTATTCAATTTTATAATTCCGTGTCTAGTCCTTTTGCTCCTTCGTGGATTAACACGGTTGCGAAATAAGTTTGGAAACTAAAACTCGTAAATGACCCCAGATACAGGCAGCTAGACTGCGAAGGTCAGCCTCGTTATATAGGTTCGCTCGGTGTCCAAAGCCGCTCCTCGGTGTCTAAAAACGATCTGTCAGAATAGGGCTAAGGAAATATTATCACCACAAGGGAGCTGGAAACCGAAGCTGGAAACATTTTGATATTTTGCTTGTCAGTGTTTCGTGTTAACGATCTTTGATATCACCTAAGCAACCGTTTCTTGACAGCCATGATCGAGAAAAAACGCCATCATTATTTATTTATTTATTTATTTATTTATTTATTGTTCACCCTTCAAATACAGTATTTTTTGTTGATTTTCTCAGACGCAGATCTAGGATACGTGGTGATCCATTTTCGAGACAACGAGCATCGAAGCGGCAAACTTCCAATTCTTAAGGGGTCTAGGGCCATGCTCCCCCAGGAAAACAGTATGATGTGCGCTTGTTTTTGCCACATTATTGAGCTGCAAAAGCGTTATCAAGTTGGATAGAAGCTCTCGTTAATTAAGGTTATTCGATGGTAATTTGGGAACAATTTAACCCTTCTGCCTTGAAAGAAATGTCACTCTCCAAGAGGCTCTTTCAAAATTTTGAAATGAAGAGGAACACTTGCGTACCAGCGAAGGTTCCTAGTACTAAGTGTTAGAACTCTTTTGAGCAAGTTTTCTTTTAAAAATAATGAAATCCAAGACTGATGGCGGTTGGGCCACATGAAAACGTGATAAATTAACGCATTTTCTTCAACTGATTAGAAGAGACTCTGCCTAAATGATACTAAAAAGAGCACAATTGTAGGTAAAAAAGAAAACAAAATGTCACGACACTGAGCACGAGGTGAATCCACGTGGCAAAAGTGAAGTAGTATGTCAAACATGAAAGACTGCGTTTCTCCACAAACATCGAGAAGGGAGTTGAAAATACGACGCGCAGCGGAGTATTTTTGACGAACCTCGGGGTGTATGAATATGTGATCAAACTCTCTCTTTAATGTTTGATTTATCCTCTCAATCGAAATTAAAACAAGGGAGAAAACGGAGAAATAAAATCGTAAGAATCTTTGCTAATTAAGGTCAGATATCCAAACACCCTCCCAGTCATGATTTCCTTTGTTTAAAATTGATGAATCATTTATGAGTTTGAGAATTGAAAATTCATCAGGTGATTAACAAATGTGTTTACCGAATGACACCCTGGGCACTGAACAGCCCGCACAATGTAGTTATGCAAATGTAAACTGTTGTAGGGGTTTACTCATAACGCATTAGTCACCAACACAGCATAGATATGATGTTTAGAACTCGGAAGAAACTTAAAAGATTGCTCTTGATGTTCTGTCTTGTTGTTTCGCTGTTGTGCGCAGCAAACAGTCCTTGGTTTGGAGCAGTGGAGACAGATAGCACGGAAGGTAGCTAAGTTTTGGATTTACATAATACACTCTTCAGTATGAGGATATGTTAATGGTTGCATACTAACTGTAGATACGGAAAAAATATCTCTTACATGTTGTTAGTATTCTGGTCAGTATTTTAATGGAAGTGCCCTTACAAATATGAGAATTTTGGGACGTCAGACAGCCACGTACAACGTCCTTTTAGAGTTTCAGAAATGCCCGTTTATTGGTAGAGTTTTGGCTGAGAGAATCTGAGGAGGTTACATTTGCTGTCAATTCGCCCAGGAAAGAAATCATTCTTATAGGCAGGCATGGTTATTTTGAATTAGAAAAAAACAAACAAGCGAACAAACAAAAAAAATTACCGTTGACGTAACGGCTTCAACATGTATTGTGATATGTTTTTTTCGTTATTATATATTCTTTTGTCAAATATTTGACAAACGTGTTCGATATCACGTAAAACAGTGCAGCTCAGAAATAAGCGACCTGCGCATATGCAATCTATATGCGCGATTAATACATTTATTCGGAAGAAATCACTCCCCGATATTTGAAGTCCACAATATTTAAAGGGATGGAGAATTTTCAAAATTACTAGTATCTCTCTTGGACCAAAGATGCTTTGAAGAACTCATATTCAAGGCATTTAAGAATCGTAAACGCAGTGGTTACGTTGATCGCCAGCAGGTCAGATCGATTGACCGAAATTAAATTTTAATCAAACTAAAGCTATTCATTTTTAGACCATGATGACAACTGTGAATGAGGTCAACAACGATAAAACAAAGGTACCGGATGAATTTAGTTTTCGTAGTGTTTCTATTGTTTGTTTTATCGCCGAACTCGATGAGAAAATTGATTCCAAATCGATGCACATGTAAGGTTATTAAAACTACGGCTGCATACGTGTAAGCAAACGACCAATTGCGTCTGTGTTTTTATGTTTTAGTCCGTTATTTGTAGTCCTTGATGTTCACCTCCGAAAATTATTCTAAAACAATTACTCGCCTCAGGCTAAGTGAACATTGGTGAATTTTCACCTCGACCTCGTCTCGGTGAATATTCACCAATGTTCACTTCATGTGCAGTGCATAATCACGGGCCTATATCTCTGTCTAGATACGCGCGTTTGTGTCTCTTTGTTAGTCACCCCCGTTGGTTTTCTTTAATCAATGCTGGTTTGCAAGATTGTTAACGGTTTCTTTAGGATACTTAGAAAATGCATGTTGCTTAGCATACGAAACATTTAGTATAAAAATGCGTTGGTATCCCATGTTTATCAATTCCGTTTGTGTTATTTCAGTTTTCAATAAGGGATGGCGGTCTTTTTCTTAATTAAGGAATAACTTAAAGACTTGAAATTAATTAGTGAAATTAGCAAAAAAAAAAACAAAACAAAACAAAAGTGAAGTACCTACAAAAAGGCAAATAGTTCCGGAGGGCACGAGTTTACAATAATGGCAAAGAAAAATTATGCTTTCATCCGAGGCCATCCCCATTTTTCCCGTTTAGTTTCGCCCGATTCTGCTTTTCTTGTTTTGAAAAACAGAATCTGTTACTAGGAACGCAATAGTATAGGCAGACATTTTTTTCATCATTTATCTGGATCTGTGTTTACAAATACAGATTCATTAAGGATACTTCTTAATGCTCAATACTTGAATTCTGTTCACAGCCTTTCTATTTTTCAACGCACGCGAAAGAGGAAGCGAGCGAAGTGAGCGGGAGCACGAAGCACGAGGAGGTGGGGGGGGGGGGGGCAGAAAGCGAGACAAACTCGGTCCCCCCTTCTCCGTCAAGTTTTCGATTTTGCGCTAGCGTCCAGTAATCAGGCGATCCTAACCGCGAGTTCAACGATCGAATAAAAATGTGAAAAAAAAGAAAGCTGTGAACAGTCTACAATACTTGTTTCAGCCTTCCCTACAGACAAGATAGCATGATTCCTTCCTCAGTTCACATCCATTGTGGTTTTGTAACCTCGTCTTGCAATTGCTATTTGCGGTCTTTAGAAGGCCCTCTAGTTCAAGGTGTCTTTTTGTTTTCAGCATTTTTTGACTCCGACGGTGCGACAGATCCAAAATCATAAAACGTCTTTGTTGCTAAATTAAGAAAAGGGTGGCCTTAAATTGAAAATAAACTGATCTTTGAATTTTGTTTATCTTTCAGGTTTTCTTCGCAGTTTGTCTAACATGACTTTTGATATCAAGCACCCAGCTGTACAAAGTTTTAACGTTATGATCATTGGTTCTGGTCCAACAGCTCTTGGTGCCGCTCAGCGACTTTTAGAGCTGATGAACAGAAAGTTTCCAAATTTATCAATTGCCACTCTTCAACAGAATGGCAAGCCAGGTGGACTTGCGTCCTCTGAGAGAGATGATCAAGGTTTCCTTTGGGACATGGGGGGACATGTCGTTTTTTCACATTACGAATACTTTGATGACACGCTCGATAGGAGCATAGAGAACTGGAACTGGAGAGAAAGAGCGGCATATGCCTTTATGAAGGGTTCAGACGGCACCAGAAGGTTTATTCCTTATCCAGTTCAAAACAACATCGAGGTAATGGACAAAGTGGACCAAGAGAAGTGTTTATCGGGGCTAGAAGAAGTTGCAGCTAAAAATGGAACACCAAAACATCCTGCTAACTTCGACCAGTGGCTTGTTTCAAACTTTGGTTTGGGCCTATACGAAGTGTTCTTGAAAAAGTACAATAGAAAAGTTTGGACTGTAGACCCCTCGGAAATGAATTCTGCCTGGGTTGGCGAGCGCGTTGCTCTTCCCGATATAACCAAGATCAAGCGTAAGATTGCAAAGTACGACAACGGGACGTTGACGAAAGGTTCCCCCTGGGGACCTAACAATTCCTTTCGATATCCAAGGTATAAAGGAACAGGAGAAATATGGCAAGCCGTTGCTGACCGCCTCCCCAGAGAGTGGTTTAAATTCCACAGTAAAGTCATAGGGCTGAACATGGACACGAATGTTGTAAGGGTTGAGAGTGGCACACACGTTAAATCGCTCCAGGAATTTCATTTTGACACTCTGATATCGACCGCACCGCTCGACATGTTTGTCAATATGATGACTGGAAGAGACGAGTTTCTAGAGGAAATGAAGAAATTGGCTTCCCATCTGGTTTACTCGCACACTCATGTGATCGGTATAGGGCTAACTGGTCAGCCTCCACCGATGCTTTTGAGCAAGTCGTGGATGTACTTTCCGGATGCTGACGCTCCATTCTACAGGATAACAGTATTGTCCAGTTACTCAGACGATCACGTTCCAGAGCCCACAAAACAATGGTCCCTCATGTGCGAGGCAGCCGAACCTAAGCAAACTGACTCCAATTTAGAATACTGGACGAAGGAAAATTTGATAAATACCACCATTCAAGCATTAGTAGTTTATAGGTTCATTACATCAGACATGGTTGTATCAAAATACTATCGACGTTTGGAACACGGGTATCCAGTCCCTTCTATCAACAGAGAAGCGATTCTCGACAAAGTCCAACCGTGGTTGGAATCCAAACGCATCTACTCTCGTGGTCGGTTTGGAGGCTGGCGGTATGAGGTTTCAAATCAAGATCATTCTTTTATGCAGGGCGTTGAAGTCGTCGACCAGCTGTTACGAGCAATTCCCGAGGAAACGTACTTTAACCCAAGTCTTGTCAATTCAAGGAGAAACACTGGTCGGCTTTTCACCTACGAGTTTGTGATCGCTCATTATAATGAAAATCTTGATTGGATAAAGCCAATAGCCAGCCATTCTCATGTCTATCATAAAGGCACTGATCGGCAGCCTCCGCCTTTAAAACTCCTTTCCTGGAAAAGGTTACCTAACGTGGGCCGAGAAAGTCACACATACTTGCACCACATCATAAATCATTACGATAGTTTGCCTGAGGTAACTGTTTTCCTACAGGCAGACAACGGGCATCAGTCTTGTGGATTCTTCACCAGGCCTCCTACGAATTATGTTTATGACGTCACAAGACTAACATCATTGAAACGTACTTGCCTAAGGCCAAGTGTTTTGATGGCGTGGGGAAGAATCTCTCATAGTCTCAAGTGGCAAATTATGCTGAACAATGGTAAAATGCGTCCAGCTCGTTTGACTGCAGCAGAGTTTTTCAAAACTTTGTTTGGCTATCGAAACCCACCAGAAGTGTATTTTTGCCCTGGGGAATGTTTTGCAGCAACTCGAGACATGATCAAGAAACATCCACTAGATTTTTACATCAAGGCCATAACATTTGTGAATGATCATCCTAATCCGGAGGAAGGGCATTACCTTGAGAGGCTTTGGTCTACGATGTTTTCATAAATCTAAGACTCATGTACAAGATTACAAAACCTCAAATACACTATCTACCTATCCTTAGTTGACAGTGGGATTTCAACAGACTGAGAAAATAGAGACCTTAAGATACTCCTTTCCCAATGTACGGCGCCGTTTCTTCAGAGTAAGTGAAAATCTGCTCGTGTTGGAAGAGACTTAAGGGGAATCTCAACTGTTGAAGGAAAATGAATAAACGAGTAAGTATATTCACGCTTCCTAATTCGTGTTTTACGGATTGCGTTGGATGCACCAGGTCAAGAGCAAATCATACAGCTAGCAGAAGAAACCGTTCTATTGTGGTGCTCTTTGCCCCAGTCATCTATTGGGATGTCATTGCAGACCGCCATTTCTGCATATACATCGTTCCTTACAGTCGCTTGGGAGTTTTATGCCTTCAAACCCAGAACACTGCCCGAAAATTTTTAACGAAGCTAGATATATTGGATTTACTATGTTCATTTTGTTGCTTTCGTCGGTAGCATGCGCATGCATCGGCCTAAAGGGCTCCAAAGCAAGCGCAACAGACTTGACATGCACAATGACTCTTGTGAGCTCTTACAGCCTGCTAACCTGCATGTTCGGTCCAAACATTATTTCTTAAAAATCTGCTTATAGCAACGGTAACTTTAAGAATTCTGTTTGAAACATTTTACTTTAATTCGGTTCTCCTCGATTAAATTCTCAAGTATTCTCCAGAACGCTAATGTCAAACTTTTTGAGAATGCATAAGCTTGCAGTGTTAAATTTTAATAATTATTGACGCTTAAATTTGAATATTACTGACAGTCTGTATTTTTGCCGACGGCTTAATTTAGCTTTGCAGTCACTTTATCGGCGGTAGCTTTACCAGTCTTCAACCAAATTAACCTGGGAATTCACCCAAACATTTCGCCAAACCGAATAAACTAACAAAACGAGGAAATATCCATACTTTGTAATCACAATATACAAATATTCACATAGGAATAAAAGTAAATTTAGCAAATCCTGTTCGCTTCGGCTTAAAATGGTTTGTAGACCTTTCTTGGTTTTCAACAATAGAAGAAATTTTAGCAGTGTACGAAGCGGCTGTGCCAACTAACACAGAGAAAACTTCTTAACTCACCCGGCCTTGTGTTTACAAATACGGTTTTGGTTAAGCTTATTTTTAGACCTGAGGTTATAAGTTTAAGTTGACGACGAAAATCGACAGAAAACTTAATTTGTTTACAACTTAGAGTAACCTCCACAAAGCGACTCACGTGTTATTGTTTAGAGATGAGCGAAATTAAAACGATGTAATTTATAAAATCTCTCACAGCATGGCTTCAAATAAGGAAGACTTAAAAAGGATTCCAATTGAAAATAAGCTTATATCGCCAAGGCAACTTGTTAATTTTCATAGCAAACTCCACAACAAAAGTCACTTACCGCAAGTTGGCAATTCAGTTCGGCCAGTGTAAATCTGCCAGGCAGAAACTTGCAGGAAAAGTTGTGAAGACTGAACTGAAGTAATCTTTTCGATAGATCAACGAGTCAACCACTTTTTTTCCGCTGCGTTTGCTGTTTTGTAATTTCTCTAAACACTCAGGCACGTTTGATTTCTCTTGTTTATCACCTGACCAAATCATGTGACTTTTGAATTTTCTTGCACGGCTGCACAGCATCGCGTCGCGTGAATTTTAAACTTGTAAAGTTCTGCTGTCTTCTGAGTCAATTTGTCGGGTACTTTCGCTTCCTTTCTATAGCCCTCGTTAGCTTTGGTTCAGGGCATAGTTCGGTATTATTTCACCTCCTTTCTCAAGCCCCTGACTCGCTATAATTCACGGCATTGTTCAGTACTGTTTCGCCTCCTTCCCCAGCGCTGGCCCGCTCTTTTTCGCGATCTTCTTCGCTACTTCTTTGCCTGTTAATTCTTGCTTTCTGTTTTTTGCTTCAGTTCAACCCTATCTTAAAAACATTAGATCAACCTTCGCTATCCTTTTTCTTTAAAAATCCCGCCAAGAAAAATGCATTCTTCCGCTACAAACCGCGAGTGCATGTCCCTGCCAATCTATTAGCTGGAATATGGCCGCCATCTTGCGTGACTTCGTCGTCATCGTCGTCGTCGCCGTCGTCGCCGTCGTGCGTACGCACCCACGAGCAATACCGCTAGCCATGACGACCATGAGAAAATCAATTCATGGGTTTCCTTTTCTTTCCTATATGGGCATGGGGCTCCGCTTGGCGGCCCTTCAGGCCGTCTGAGCTCCGCTATAAACGCATTGGAAGTGGAACCATATCTGTTATCAGTGTCTGTTAAACAAGACCATTACAGCAGAAAAATTGATGAGGAAAAAAAAAAAAAAGACTTTAAACTTGAAACTTCGTAACTAGAGGTTGAAAATGCCACGACTTTCTGTGGAGTCAGCTACAATCAGTACCTTGCATACTAAGTCAGTACTTTGAATTCTTGTTGTTAATCCGGGGTGTGCTTGGTATATTGCAATAGGAGTAGCAGAGATTTAAAATCACAGTAAACCAGACAAATAATAATGATGATGATAATAATAATAATAATAATAATAATAATAACAACAATGGAAAAACTCACAAAGTACAAAGGTCTTGAGATTGAAATCGAGAAAACGAGGGGAATGAAAACAATGACTGTCCCAGTGATCATTGGAGCTTTCGGGCTTGTCAAGAAGGGAACAGAAAACTACATCGGTAAGATGCCAGGCAATATTAGAATAACAGAGCTACAGAAGACCGTCCTCCTTGGAACTGCTCACATACTTAGGAGGACTCTATCCATCAAGTAATCCAGCAGACTTATGACTGCCCTAGGCTCACGGATTGAACTCGGCACCATAAGTTAGAAGCGGCAAGACTTTAAGGACTTATAATAATAATAATAATAATAATAATAATAATAATAATAATAATAATGATAATGATAATGATAATAATAATACGAATAAGAAGCGATCTTTCATAGTTAAATAATAATAATAATAATAATAATAATAATAATAATAATAAAACTTTTGAACCTTCTTAAACCTATGCAGAGCTCAAGATACTAACTTAAATAAAATAGAGTATCTCAATAATCTACAAGCTCAGTTGATGATCCTGTTAAAGCATTTTGATTTTGTGTGCGGTGAGCGAATGTCTATAATTTTCCAAAAGCACTAAACCTCAACAGTAAAAGGCGATTTTCTGACGTCGTGGAAAAGCAAAGAAATGTAAGGAATTTTTTTAGTAATAATATGACTGTTTTGAAATTGTCCAAATTAGAATTGATGCCGATTTGGAAGTATATATTTTTTGCCTATTGTCCGCGAGTAGTATATAGCCTCGGACATACAGCCTGAAATAGAAAGACAAAATAAATGGGAGTCAGTTCAGCCGTTCGTACACACTACCACTGGTGTCGTAAAGTACTCAAAGTACTTATACATAAAGTATTTATGTTTGTTATGTACAAAGTGGAAACTTCTCCGCTGAGATATGCATCTTCATCATAATCCACTCAGTCGGGGATATGCAACGGATCTGCTCCTTGAAATAACTGTTTTTCAGGCAAGCTCTTACGTAGTGGGAGACTTATGGCCGCACTTTGTTATTAACCCAATTCTAAGCTACATTTTGAATCAGCATCTTGGTGGTGCATGGGTTTTTCTTGCTGGCTGGGCGAAGTCCCTTTTTTCATTCCTCTTCCCCACTGAAAGAACAAATTCTATCTGGACCTACATCCATCCGGCCAATTGCCCCTCATCCCTCGTTCTCTCGTTGGATGTGTATATATGACCTTGCAACCACACCTGTTAGAGTGTGTAGCGTGTGCCTAACTCTGGCTGGCATTTTATTTTTTTACAAATGAAAATAAGAAATACTCTTTTTCTTTGGCCATCTTTTCATATGCACATTTTTTTCCAGCTTCTGTCATTGTTATTGTTAATGAGTTACTTAGCTTAAATTTAAAATTTAGTTGTTACTTCTCTCCTAAATTGTCAATTCTGAAGATGTATATATGTCGAAACACACGAAACATCAAGCTAAATGATATAGTTTTATCAAGATGTTTTCCAACAATGCTTTTTATTGTCATGTTTATCAGCGCGGTTTGTGTGTTAAATATAGGCAGGAGCCATAATCGGGGACGGAGACCGTAAGCGCGCGCCATTTCAAGTATTGGGGTTGTCCCCATGATATGGGACAATAATTCTATTTTTAGAACAAATTGCGCCATCACCTGCGGCACACGCGCGTACATGCTGCGAGGATTTTTGCGGATGTCGCGCGGGGGAAATGGCGTCCGAAATTCCCGAAATGTTTCATGCTTTTGCCCCACAACTCAACGCGTTTACGTCTGTTGGAATTTTGCTTAAGTATTTTCGTCGTAAGCTGCTCCAGTTTGAGTGAAGTAAGACAGTGTCGAATTTAGGTATGTTCCGCTGTAAGCTTATATATATCGCTGACCAAGTTGTGTTCCGACTGATGCTTCGTTTACATGAGCTGTACGTTACTCCTCTTTAAATTTCACATATGTTGAAGATTAACAGCTTTTCCATTACACAGCAAAAAACTAGCTGGATATATTTAGATAAAGCAGAGCTTCAGGACTTCATAGTTTCCTAACTCCTCTTGCCACACGCTTGCGAGGAATTTGTCAGTCTATCGCGACCGGAAAGTAAAACAAAATAATTGCTAGTTTGAGTTTCGCTTGAATTGTAAGCAACGCATTTTCTCCCAACAAGGCGCCAATCGCATTTCGTCTATGATTATCACGTGTTTATATTTCCACGTCTTTTTTTAGCATAATCCAATGGCTGGATATCATCAAATTCACAGTGCAAAGTAATCCTAATAGGTTATATCGATCCCATTTGTTGATTGATTGTCTGTATTTTTGGCCTTATCATGATCACATATCCTAATATGAAGAATAAAACAAAATTGGATTTGTTCAAATTTTTTTCATGTAACCAACAGTTACCTTTTTCACATCGCGGTCCATTATATCCTGAAGCGCAGCTGCAATTGAATCCGTTCACTCGGTCTTTGCAGGTCCCGTTGTTATTACAGGGATGACTTGGACAGTCATCGATATCTGTTTTAGAAGACAAGATTGAAAGGAGAAAAATTACAACATATGATGTTTTATTTGACGGAGACCGGAGCAAAAATTTGTACATCAAATCTAGCTATTTGTAGACCGCGATAGCACGTTCAGTAATCTACAGTGATATTTAAAATTTAAAGTGGAGCTTCGTCACAGTTTGGGTATCTTAAAAAGTCTAGCGTAAATTATTCAAGTTCGTCGTTTGTAATCCGTGTCAATCTTTTCCATCCTTAACTATCCTTGTTCCTTTAGGGATTATTATATTATCTTTTGTTTTTTTTCCATCTTAGTAAACTACTATTTTCAGGTTTCCTTCAATTTAAAGGTAATTTATATTGTACGTGGCCGAAATACTGTCACTAAGCTCTACTGTATGTCTACTGTCCCTCTGCTGTCCCCCGAAAATAAGCACAAGAATTTGGATACACACGTCTTTTTTCAGACGTCCACCATCATCATATTCCAGTCAGAGGCACGCAACGGACGTGCAACTCCTTGAAATATCTGTTTTACGCACGATTTCTTGCTGGCTGGGAAACTAATGGCCACTCATCTTTAGTTGCAAGAGGAACAAGGAGCCGGTTTTACTGTTAATTGTTGGTCGCGAGAAGATAGCAGACCAGAAACTCATTTTTGCAGGTTTCCTTCAGTGTAATCTTTTTGCCTCGAGGCCTGTATTAATGCCATTGCTGTCCATATTGTTATTTATGAAGATATGTTTCTTCTTTTAAGCCTGGGGTATATCTTACTTAAGCCTTTTAAAAGATGAACAAAAGTTAGAAAAGAAAGTAAATTCTGGCGTAGTCAAGGAACATTTTGGACTTTAAAATTATATTGACATATATCATCGTCCAAGTGTTATCGTCGTCTTACCTGTTTGGCAAATACTTCCTATGAGTCCTTTCACACAAACGCACAGATAGCTGTTCTTCTCATAAAGTGATACGCAAGTTCCACCTTTCTGGCACGGTCCACGCATACATGGAGACTAAGAAATAAACTGATACTTAGTAAATGAAGGTAAGCTAAGCAAATCTAAGCAAAGCTAAGCTAATTTAAGCTCAATAGACACCATCAGGTATGTTGAATGGCGACTATACTTTTTATCTCGCTGTCAAAGTAGCAGTTCCAAAGGCAGGAAACGAAAGTTTTCCTTCTTGCCGGGAGTGAGTTCACTCTGATCGATGGTGGAAAATATATAAATTCCCAATAATTATTCGGATATTTTCTTAGAAAACTGACGGCAATTCATCTTGGCCGTTTTATCTAGATGTAGAGGACCGTACCCTTAAACGTCTGGTAGCGCCGTGATTCCTTGTTATCCAAATCTAAGAGAGGCTTAAATTTAGATGATATCGACAGTTCAGCCGAGTAGAAATACAGGAACGTTGCCATTGCGTGCCAGTGCCAATTAGGATCATTAAGCTTTTTCACTATTTCGGATGAGGGCCAAAAAGAGTTTTAAAAAAAAGCAATTTATTATTGATGACAGTGACGAAAATTATTTATATAAACAGTTTTGGAGGCTTACATTTTATGTTGCTCAAACCGCGAAAGCTTTCCCTCCATTTCCGATTGACATTTCTTACCGATATTTGCAGAATTTTTTTTCTTTTTTTTTTTTTGTCAACAAAAATACAACCAAGTATTCTGTTATAGTTATTTTTTTTGCCGAAAAATTGGAAGTGACGAGATCTTCCTGCGTGGATTTATTTTTTTGCCTCATGAAAAATAAATGGGTTGGGTAAGGATTGCTAGCTGTAGCTTTGCGGTTTGAGCTTTGTACCTGCTGAGTACGTGCTATTGGAGTCTTTAGTATGTAAAAATATTAAGGATACCTTATCAGTATTGATCATAATTAAATTGAATAAAGCCTTCCGGGGTAAAAAGTATTTAAAAAATTGTAAGCTTTCAAGAGCCAGTCTACTGTGTTGGATGGATAAAATTTGTGAAGAAACAAATTTTATCCGTCGAAGACAGTAGACTGGCTGTTGAAAGCTCACATTTTTAATATTTTTACCAGAGAACGCTTTATTCAATTTTTAGTTTGTGCTTGTTGTTATTCATAATTGTTGTCCGTTTCAAGAAATTGGGCCTCTCAAGTCAAGTATTCCGTTATATTTATTTTTTTTACCTATATCAAGCAGCCTTTGCTCCTTCCTAAAATATTGTTTATACTACTTGAAATTAAAATTTAATATCTTCAAATTGTCCTGTCATATCCTTTATATGTTTTTCCCATCCTGATTAACAGTAACATTTTTGTGGGAACAAATGAGGGCGCAGTATTTGCTGGAAACATTTTAAGTGAAAAGATCTTCCTTTTTGACTGTGTTTTGATTCAGATAAACTCATACAGGGAGTTAAACTCCCTGTTAGCTTTGTTGTGCGAGCTTAAAAAGTTTAACCTATTCATTGCTTGTGTTTCCTTGCAATTGTCAGTTGACCAAAATTAGGCCTCTCAAATCATGGATCTGATTCCGTTATATTCATGTCATTTATATTGACATTATACATTGCTGATGCCAATGTCTCTCTAGTAACTTGCAAAAAAAAAAAAGCAGATTGTTTACACAGAGGATTTCAAAGAGACTGTCATTAAAGTACTTACCAGAATACTAAAGTGGTAGAAAGATTGACTGCTAATGAACCTGTCCGAGTTGTTGTACTTGTCAGATGGGAGCAGTTCACATAAGATTCTTCCGTTGATGTCACAAAATGCAGCCAGGTTAAAGGAGAAACATGATGGTATGTTAACACATGCAACGCCACATTCTTTTCCATTGAGGACATAATCAGAACCAAGACTTGTGTCGTTTAAGTACGAGGATTTGTGGGCCTTAAAGTTGGCAAAAGCGATCCCTTTGTGAACTCCTCGGCAGGTACTTCGACCGCGTGCCTCTACATTGTTAGGTGTACCTGTGTTCATTTCATCCATCAAATACATGATTAATTATTTTAAGAAATGTCTAAATTGGATTGAAGAATAACTATTGATGTAATAGAGGCTATATGTATGCAAGGTTACCTTTTGAAGCTGTTTTGGCGCTAAATGATATCATCAAAGCCAAAAAGCTGGTAGAACATTGAAAAAGATCCATCCAAAACGTGAATCAGGGCCACAAAGTTCCGTGGCGAAGACTAACCAAGCGCCACTCGAACCTGTTGACAAGGAATTTGAAATTTGTATTTCGGAACGTCTGTTTTGCGAAAGCCGTGAGAAGGACAGCTTTCAATTCAGACCCCTAGGCGGCTTTAGAGCGCGGTTCCGACAGTGAGTTTTCATTGGGGTTTTTTCTAATTGTCGGCTGCATGGAGATTACTAGATAACCAATCAGCGTGAGGTAATTGTGCGTGAAACAGACAAACAACCAAACAGTCAAACAGCCAAACAGTCTCCCTTGAGGGGATAAATATGACCCCCACATTTAAACTATTTTGACAATTGTACATGCTCGTTGAATGCCCACCTTAGTATTTTGGTGTCTCGCGTTGATTATTATTTTTGTTTTGAATTGCAAAGTGCAGAGCTACCGCAGCCTTCCAACATTTGGATGCACGCTATAATTGATAAATAGCTGTTTGTTTTAACTGACGTTCGTTGGGGAGGATTGTCTGACGAGACAAAAGAATGTCTGCATAGGAGGCTTTTTTTCAAAGAGAAACATCAACATTAATTTAATGATGCTGTTCGAAAGAATATCATCAGCCGCTCTTAAAATGGCTTTTATGGGGTTTTATCGACAAAGTTACCTGGAGGAATAAAATTCAATTATATGCCAAAAAAAAAAAAAAAAAAAAAAGAAAGAAAATAGATTGTTTTGTTTTGTGTGACGGCACCCGTGTGCCTTTTGTGTCACGTCTGTTACGTTTGCGTGACGATTCGGGTTTGCGTCATTACTTACGTCATTACTTCCCAGCATGCGCTTTAGTTGGTTTAGTAGTTTCGACCACGCGGTGTCCTTGTAGTCCGGAAAGGCGTCAGTTTTCCGTCGTTTCTCGCATTGTTTTTCCTCCTTTTGTTCTCTACCACTCACGGCGTTATGTTATTTCAGTTTTGACAGTTTTACTCTGGAAATAAAGTTGTTCAAGCCACACGGGCCTTTCTTGTTTCTTTTACGAGCACCCGCGCCGGTACATTTTGTATCCCCTAACAGATCATCATAGAGGAGAAACGAAGGGAAAATCAGTTTTTAGTGGACACTTTTCGTCTTGAACATGTTTCCCTGTTGCGATGTGTATCTCGAACGAAGGCAAGAGCGCTTGTTTCGCTCCCCAGTAATAAATGTATGTTTGTTTAGAATTTTAACTAAAGTTTTCAGTCTGCAGTATACCCTGACCGATATTTAATATGAGTCATACAATTTTTGTCTCAGAAAACCGCAAGTTGGAGCCTTGTTCTATTCTCAGTCTACCGTGTGCTGATTTTAATTACTGTTGTATTGAATAAGTGTTATTTTACTTTCCATTGATATAGACCGATCAGAATCGGGTGCCACGTATTTATTTACAATGGCCGGTTCTCGATGCTGTACTCTATTCATGTACAGGCCAGAGAAATATTCTTGCGAGCAAATATCTCTTCCGATAAAAACCTAAGCATTTGGGCTTTACGTGGATGGCTTTGGTTTTGTTTGAAAATATTTCTTACTCTGTGAGGGTGATGTTAAACATTTCGCAAAATTTGGTGGAAAATTAACCTCACAGGACCCGAATCGGGCTGATATCCAGAACCCGGGTGGAAAACGATGAATAAAGATAAAACTTAAGTACATAAGCTTGGATAGAACTTTCATGGCGATTTTTAGGAAACTCGGAGCACCCTTATTTCCAAGTCTTCCTTGGTTGCTCAGGCAGAAGCTCTAAAGAGGGGAAGTTACTCTTTAAGCGCATCGTGAGAGGGTGAAGATGAAAACGAACAGTCTTCCAGCATGCAGTAAGCACAAATTGAACGCAAAACCTTTACAGAATTGCAAAGGAACTTTATTAATATGTTCATTAAACCATTCCATATTACACAACTACAACTATATATGTTTAATGATTGATTACAAATGGAAATGACATCCTAGCCTATTCCAGGCTCTCGTACGTCATTGGGGACGATCAAAAAAAGCGGGCGGGCGATGAGCGTGGTCTGGGAGAGAAAAGGAGAGGGCGGGAAAGCGTGTAAGCATTGTTTTTAAAGAAAAATCTCATTCCGGTATTCCAGCCCCTGGTATACGCCGTGATTGGTTACTTTAACAGTTTACATCAGCACCTTGTCTGTTTGTCTGAAGCCATGTGAAGCATAACATGGGCAGCGTGTTAGACGTGCGTGATTTCGAGGAGTCGAAATTTACTCATACAGTGATATACTGTGGAGAATTGTTTGCAGGATTTCACGCGTGAATGGAGCGGCAAAGAACGTGCCTGATCAACCTAGCCCGTGGAAAAGATTTTCTTATTCCCACCGATTTCGAACTTTTGTTTCTAGAGGTCGATGTTTAGGTCTATAACTTGATCTGGCACCACATAGCGTAGCTGTTTACGCGCAAGGCTGTTGACCGTTTTACGTGCTGTATATGTCATTGTTTGGCTTTGTTCAGGCAAGACCATGATTTTGATCCTCCATACGGATCTAATCATTTGCCGGTAATTAATTCTCTGTACGCCTACACAGAGACTTCCTCATTCGAAGAGATTCTACACAGAGCTGACCTGACTTCGCAAAAGAACATAACATGCTGTGAAGATCAGCGTGGCCTCGTGAAACTCGCACGAGTAACTCGATACCGAAATACTGAGATTTCGACATTTGACAGAAAAAACGGTTCTTTTTTCAAGTGGGCGGAATGAGGTTTTCAAAACAATGCTTAAAGGCTTTCCTGCCCTTTCATTTTCTCTCCGGAACCCGCTCGTCTCTGATCCCACTCGTCGCTCTCCCGCTTTTTCGATCGTCCCCACTGACCGAGATCCTGGAGCAGGCTAATATAACATCCTTGCATAATCGACTCGGTACAAACCTGTCTTAACAATATAATAAATGCTCTCATGCTGCCGTAGAATTTCGATTAAGTAACTGTCACTAAAGTTTTGAAAGGGACGAAAAACAAACAAAAAAAAAACTGCCTGCAAGTGAATCTATACGGTGAAAAAATGCTTATCTAACTTTATAATGTCCAGTTCCAAGTTGAACAAAAACTTAGCGGTTGAATTCTTAAAATTTTGCACCTTTTAAAGTGCCACAAGAAATCACCGCAAGGCTTAGGGTGGGGATCACTGCTTTTGGAACTCTACGGCATGATACATGAGTCCTTAATTTATCTACGTTTTATATTACAATAACTATCTTCTTATTGTTAATTAAAGTTTCAGTATACCCCAAAATTGACCATTTCCCCCCAAAATGGTGTTTTTCGCTCTTTGAGATAGATCTTATTGCGTTCTAAATTATAAACGAAAAACGATTCATAATGCATAAATTAACTCTGATTGATCGTTGTCAACGGCTTGTCGTCAGAAGTAAACTTGCATTAAAAAGCTGAGTGACTAATTTCCGTGTAGTACGATTGTCAAACGTTTGTGTCTGTTAGTCGACGAGCTGTTCTCAGTGTTATCCGTTTGTAGAATGTTGATTTAAGCTTTAAAGTTATGTCGTGGAAGAAACGCAAAAGTTCATGTCCATTTTTACGTGCAAAGAAACCACCACAGAGTCCGCAGAGGAAAAAGCCGGGAGGAAATGGTTTCAAAAACTTTCAATCAAAATTGGGCTGATGCGTTAGCTGCTAGCCACAAAGGTTCCTGCTTCGAGCAGGGGAAGTTGCATGCACTGGACGAGGAAGACGTTTGAAATTCGCTAGGCACAGTTATAATTACTTCCTTGGCGCTTTCGCCGTTCAAAGCGGTAACGGTAACATTGTCTCAATCAGTATCTTTTGGGTCTCAACTACGCGGCCTTTACGTTGTTTACGAGTGCGCTCTGTCGTTGTCAACGGCATCTCTAAGCTAAGGCGTTTTAAAAACCGAAAAGAAGAAACAGAAGCGAAAGTTATCTTCTTACTAACCTGGGCGCACGAGCGGTGGAATTCAGATCTTGCAAAGGATAGGCAACATTACAGACTCTTAGGCTTTGTAAATGACAAGCTCTATTTTTAAAGTAAAATGAGCCTTCACTTTATCGATCAACGTGCCGTCGCTTTCACATCTTTTGTGTATTGATCTCACTACACCGGAAGAACGCCCCAAAGTATATTTTCCTTCATACCTCGAAACGAAATTTTCAGCAAGTGAAGCGCACATTTTGAGTTCGTCATCTGCCAGGTTTCATCGTTTGCCGCTGAAATTTGGACAGAATGTTGCCCGATAATCAGGCAAAAAAATAAAACCCTGTCGAGAACTTTTATTTGTTTTGTTAGTTTTTTTTTTTTTTTTTTTTTTTTTTTTTTTTTTGCAAAGAAAGGTGTCAAGAAGACACAGCGATGTTGATAGCTTACTCCCGCTAAAATTCGACTGGAAACGAGCTTGATTAGTCGACCTCTGTACTTTGGGAAATCGGGCGCTGTATTCGCTGTATTTTTGATTTTAACTAATATACCTTTATATATACTTTACTGCGGTCAGTTTGTGTCAAACGTTCGTTCGACAACACGGCGCCAACGAATAATGGTCATCTTGGGTGTGGTGATACCTTATAAGCACAGTCAAATATTCGCTAATTAGGAGCATGTTACTGATTGTGATAAAAAAAGTTTGATCTCGAGGGTGTCTACAGACGGAATTTCTTGCTGTCGCTTCACAGCTTTACGTTACGGTTACTAATTTCGGCATTGATTAAAGGAATACGTCACGATTTGAGCATCATGAAAGGTTTGGCCTAAAATTTACAAATTCGTCGTTTGTCAGGGGCACCCAACGACCGTTTTCTCTCTAATGCTGTTAGATGCTGTTTTAGGCTATCTGGAGTACTTTTAAAGCTCTGTAGGTTAATTTTAGGTTGCACTAAAAAAATTTTATCTGTTCGGATATTCTAGGGGAACTTGAGTATTCTCGAATTTATTAGGGCTTTTTTGTCCATTTCCCGAAAACCTTAGGTCTTATCGCCTTTCCGAAAATGATAGCTGACCTTTTTTCGGTACTCAAAACGACATTTTCAACAGTCCGAAAACAACAGACATTAAATTTCTCATATCACGAAAGTTCGAGGTGCCAATTCTCTCAAGAAAATCAGAGGGGATTAAAGGCCTTCCGAACAGATAATTTACCGAACCGATCCGTTGGGTGCCCCTGGTTTGTAATCCGTTTGAATCTTCTCCATCCTTGACAATCCTTGTTCCTTCATCGTTTATTACTATATAACTCTTTGGTGTTTTCTTATCTCAGTAAAATAACTTTTAATTTTGGGTTTCCTTCAATTTAAAGATAAGTTTGTACGTGGCCGAAACAACTCCAAATAAGGCAACTGAGCTCGTTTCAAAAAAACGTTTCCTCGGGCAACTATACATCCCTTGCTGCAATAAATAGATAAAAGGTATCACAGTAAAATATCTAAGATTAAATACAGAAAACCGCCAAAGCGCCAATTGGTGTGGGGCACCAAGAAACGAAAACAAATGTTGTTTAACCATCAAAATGCTTAGAAATTAATTAATTAATTTTCTCAGGCTACCCTTCATCACTGAACTTTTATCGTCTATCATCAAACAGCCCAAAAATTAATCGTCGACCGTCAAATACCATCATTAAATGTGAACCGTAAAACCATTATAACTGCTATTGAGAACCTCAACTATGAGTAAAATAAGGAGTTTACAAAAAGTTCGTAAAAACAGACGTCTTGTCCATAGTATCTTGCATAAAGAGCATGGCAAAGATTTTTACAACCGCCAGAGCTTATCCTTGTTTCTGTCATATGAGGGGTATCGAACTACTGCCAAACTTCCACAATGGGATGACACTTCATTGACAGTTACACTCTATATTCAACATTTGTCAGGTTGTGTTAGCATTTCGCCGTTAGTTATCCCAGCCAGTCCCCTACCGGAACAGAAAAATCCGGCGTCCAACGCGATAACCATACTAGGTTACGCTTGCCTCCCATCCCCTCCCACCCCCACCTCCCCACCCCCACCCCGACCAAAACACCAGCAGATCAACGAGATCTTTCCCCAACAACAACAGCGAACCACAAGTCAAGAATAAATCGTATATCAAAAAGTCTAGGTCAGTAGTGAGGTTAAAATTGAAATAAAATGGTTAGGACTTATTTGCATTGGTTCCAAAACATCTCAAAACATAAGAAACTTAACATAATTCGTTTTAATAATTTTGCTTGTTTATGTTATTTTATGAATGAGTTTAAAATGTGAATGAAGGGATGTTAGGGTAAGTCAACCAAGATAAAACACCTCCACCTCATCAGGTGAGAAGTCATGAGTCCCAGCCAGGATTGTGAACCGGTCTTGTACTCCACTTGGAACAGAGTAAGAGTAGCCAAAGTCTGTGTAGGAATTAGTGTTACTGTTGGCATTGTTAGCAATGTAGATGTCATACAGATCACCAAATGTTGGACCAAGACTTGAGCGCCTGACTATTGCATATGATGGAGTCGTCACCATGCTCTTAAATGGAGCCAGACCTTCTTTGTTGCGGAGTGAAAATATGAACGCATTGGAGGTGGAACCATAAATCCTACTTGGATCTAAAGAGCAGGGAAGAAAAGTAAAAACAATAATAACATACAAATGAATATATGAAATATCATATATTTGAACTGTGGAGAAAGATATGAAGACATGATTGATCATCGCAGTTATACAGACAACTTAAGCAGTTGTGAAATGAAAGCCTGAAAAATATTCAGGCCTGAACGGGACTCGAACCCATGACCTCTGCGATACCGCTGTAGTGCAGTGCACTGCAGTGCTCATGGGTTCGAATCCCGCCTGTGGCGGAGTGAAAATATGAACGCATTGGAAGTGGAACCATAACTATTATCAGTGTCTGGAAAACAAGAACATTTCAGCAGAAAAACTGATGGCCAAAAAAACCCTTAAAACTAGAGGTTGAAAATGTTACGACGTTCTGTGGAGTCAGCTACAATCAGTACCTTGCATGCTAAGTCAGTACCTTGAATTCTTGTTTTTAATCCGAGGTTTGCTTGGTATATTGGAATAGGAGTAGCAGAGATTTAAAATCATAGTAAACCAGAAAAATTTTTTGAACCTCCTTAAAAGTACTGAGGGCTCATGTTACTAACTTAAATAAAATAATAATTTTATTGTTAATAACTTAAATAAATAAAATAATCTACAAGTTAGTTATAAGCATAATTGCCGGCTTTCAGTGTCACGCAATTAAAAATAGATCAAAATGAAAATCAAAACAGGTCAATAAATAAAGTCTAGAATCTGGGAAATGAAAGAAGGTAAATATGCAAAGACTCTCGTCAAAATTCTTATGCGAGATATGCGGAGAAATTTTTTTTCCCCAAATTTATAGAGATCTGTATGGAGACGCCATGCTGGTGCCCATCCGTATGGGCACCAACATGGCGGGCGGAAACCAACAGAAACATCTGTCACTGAGTTTTGTTACAAAACCGTGAATTTATCCCTCGAGGAACTCTAAAACATTAAAATAAAAAGATAGCTGTTCAGATAGCTAAGTTCCCCGAAATAAGTCAGTTTTTTAACCATCATGACAGCTCTCTAGGCCGTCATGTAAATGCCGCGTCACGCAAAAGCTTGGAAATTCAAGCGTAGTGTTTTACAAAACCAAGAAACCATTCGGAGCGAAAATTTGTATGAATATTAGTTTTCAGCTGCTCTTATACATCATTAAAGTAAAATCTCAGGAAGATCAATAATTTTGTAGTTCGAATTTTAGTGACGTCATGTGAAAACCAGCTATTGCAAATGAATGTAAAAAAAAAATTGATTTTAGATTATTCGAAACGGCAAATTCATCATACCCCAAGGAATGTCAGTGTATCCTCCAAACACATATTGTCCACTTTTGATGATGGTAACCGTATGATTTTTGCCATCACACCTACTGTGAAAGGTACTGCTAGCCCAGCCGTGAGTGGAGGCGCGGTAACACAGCTCCCACTGAGGGTTCAATCCAACAGCAGGCGTTAGGAACTGATAAAGGCGACTTTGGTAAGATACATTCGCACCTATTACAGCCGAATGGTAAAACAAACCTGGAATAAAAAGGTGTAAAAACAAGGACTTATAAAACTTGTGAACAGTGAGGTAATGGCTAATATCCAAAAGCACACATGTCGACAGCAAAAGGCGATTTTCTCACATCGCGGAAAAGCAAGCAAATCTAAGGAAAAGTTTTTTTTTAAAAATAATATGAGTAATTTCAAATTGTCGTTTTAGCAAAGCTACGGTGTCCTTTATTTAGAACTGATACCGATATGGAAGTTTACTTTTTTACTATTGACCGCAAGTAGTATATGACCCCCGGTATACAGCTTGAAATAGACAAAGTAAAAGGGAGTCAGATCAGCGGCTTGTATAGCAATGTAGTAAGTATGGAAAGGAGATCACTACTACTGGTGTCGGAAAGTATTTCAAAACGTTCAGATTTAAGTTTGCTATGCAGAGGAGTGGAAACGTCTCTGAGATGTGCATCTTTATCATAATCCACTCAGGGACATGCAAGGGATCCGCTCCTTGAAATAACTGTTTTCTCGAACAAGCATCTTGGTGGAGGGATATTCTTGTCGGCAGGGTGAATTCCTTCCTTTCATTCCTTCTCTCTACTGAAGGAACAAATTCGAGCTACACCCATCCAGCCAATTCACCACTCACCCCTTGTTCTCTCATTGAATGTGAACATATGACTCTGGTACCACACCTCTAAGCGTGTGTAGTGTGTGTCTTCTGGCTGGGATATATTTTTTTTTTTCGATATAGGAAATATGCTCGGAAGAACGAAATTTCTGCTGGGAAAGGAAAGAGATTAAAGTCTCCAGGTAACTAGTTAAATAATTATTGTTTTATATTATCTGCTGGTTAGACGCCCTGTGACAAATCAGCTCGTATTGTACCACTTTCCTGTGGCTATAAATTAGCGAATACGCAGTTTTATTGGGTGTCGATCGATTATCAGCATTGTGAACCTATTATATATTTAAGGTCATTCCACTGAAATAGAACCTGCATTGAGATTTTTGTGAAACTTTGCCTATTGATTATTTATATTATAGGAACTTAAATTTTGAAATAAAAATGAGGGGTCCCCACGTTCGTTTAAGTGCAACAGTACCTGGTTTATACCCATACAAATCCTTATAATAGCACCATGATTGTTATCACGGTTGCTTGCTAAATTCACGTTTCCCACTATTGCTTTTTGTTCTACACTGAGAATTGGTCCATGTTTATTTTACACAGAGAAATTTATTACTCAATTCAAAACAACAGAAAAAAAAAAAAAAAAAAAAATCATAGGTCACCATACTCGTTTGCGAGAAAATGACGATTTACCTCTATGGCGAGGTCCAGCTGTAAAGAAAAAGCCGCCATTTTTTTATGCGCGCGCGCTAATCACGCGTGAAATTATTCGCAGTAGGAATGCGCAATGCAATACTGGGGAATGACCTTAAGCACGCATTTTGAAACATTGGTGATGATTTATGCGACGGTTACCTGTTTCACATCGTTTCCCATTAAAGCCTGGTGCGCAGCTGCAGTTGAATCCGTTCACTCGGTCTGTGCAGGTTCCGTTGTTCTTACAGGGATGACCCTTACAGTCATCGATATCTGTGTTAGAAGGGAAGATTGAAAGAGAAAAAAATACAACAGATGATGTTATATTTGACGAAGCCCACAATATAAACAGGAACAACAACAAGTTTGTATACCGCGAAGTAATTCTCAATTGCTAAATTTTTCGTTTTTCCTTTTAATGTTTTGTGTTTTTTTTGTCTGAATATATCTATTCAGACCCTTATTTTCTGGAACGTGTTATTTGAAGACAAAAGATGATGTTATATTAGACGGAGCCCGGAATATAAACAGGAACAACTTCAAGTTTCTATATTGCGAACGCATTCTCAAATGTCAAATTTCTCTTCTTTTTTTGTTTTTTTTGAACGCTTTGTGTTCTTTTTCTGACTATATCTATTCATACCCCTTTTTCTGGGGCGTGTTATGTTAAGAGGTCAAATAGAATTGGCTGTTAATAAACTGAACGCATTGCAGTCGTATTAACTCGAAATACTAATACAGTCGAACCTCCAGTTGCGACCCCCTCTCCTAAGCGACCTTCTCTCCTCAGCGACCTGTTTTCCGAAATACCAAAAGTTTCCAGGTCAAATCACCATATTTGGAACCTCATACAAGCGACTACCTCTCGTAAGCGACCGCGACCACTTTTAGAGGTAAGAGTTTAAAATTTTCTTTTCTTTTCAACCTCCCGTTAGCGACCACTTGACATATAAGAGAGCGAAAATTAATAATAAGCTGTAACATTATCGCAGTCCTGGGTAGTATCGAGAAATGCTGCGGAAAGTACCAGATTTTTTTAAAGTCGAAATCACTGCGATAAGACGTTTAAAACATGGGTTAAGTCTCTGCAGTTACCATATGCTAATGAGGCTAAATTTGACTTAATATGTTCTAAGCTCTCCTAAGCGACTACCTGGGCTTGACATTTTGGGTGGTCGCTTACGGGAGGTTCAACTGTATTTACTTGTTTCACATTGTTTTCCATTAAAGCTTGATGCGCAGCTGCAGTTGAATCCGTTCACTCGGTCTGTGCAGGTCCCGTTGTTCTTACAGGGATGACCCGCACAGTCATCGATGTCTGTGTTCGGGAGGGAAGATTGAAGGAGAAAAATTACAACAGATGATGTTATATTTGACGGAGCCCGAGCAAAATTAACAACACAACTCTATTTGTACCCCGCCGCGATAGCAATTTTAATCTACAGTAATGTTGAAAATTTGAATTGGAACTACGTCACAGTTTGCACATTTTGAAAAGTTTAGCCTAAACTATTCCAAATCGTCGTTTGTACTCTGCGTTACTCTTTTGGGTCCTTAACCATCCCTGTTCCTTTATGGTTTATTAGTATCTCTCTATTTTCCGGTTTCCCTCAATTTTAAGGTGACTGAGCTCTTCTGTCTACTATCCGCCTACGTACTGTCCGCCTGAAATAACCACAAGAATTTGGACACAGGAGAGCCATTCTTACTCAACACAATGTAGGCAAAGCAGATCACTAATACTGTGCTTGAAAGTACTTGAAAACTTTTAGAGTTTATGGTTGCTATTGAGAAAAGATTTCAGATGTGCGTCATTGTCATAATCCAGTAGGGGACAAGCAACGCATCTGCCCCTTAAAAAGTTTGTTCCACAGACGATTGCTTGCTCACTGGGAAACTTATTGCCACCCGCCGTCTTAAATAGCAATCATTTTACCTCAAGGCTTATATAATCGCTATTGCTGTTGATGTTACCATGTATGGAACTTTTTTTTCCTTTTAAGCTTAGGGTATAGTTATTTAAACCCAGGTAGCTTGAGAGGCTCAAAATGTAAACTCTAAAGGGTTAAAAGAAAGAAAGAAACTAAGTTCTGGTGTAGTCAAGCAACATTTTTGACTTTAAAATTATATTGACGAGATCATTGTTCAAGTGTTATCGTCGTCTTACCTGCCTGACAAGTACTTCCTGTGTATCCTTTCACACAAAGGCACAGATAGCTGTTTTTCTCATAAATTGACAGGCAAGATCCACCGTTTTGGCATGGTCCACTGATACATGGAGACTAAGAAGTAAACTGATATTTAGTAATGGAAGGAAAGCTAACCAAAGCTAAGGTAAGCTGAGATAATCTAAGCCAAGCTAAGCTAAACTAAGCTAAGCTAAGCTAAGCTAAGCTAAGCTAAGCTAAGCTAAGCTAAGCTAAGCTAAGCTAAGCTACGCTAAGCTAAGCTAAGCTAAGCTGAGCTAAGCTGAGCTAAGCTAAGCTAAGCTAAGCTAAACTAAGCTAAGCTAAGCTAAGCTAAGCTAAGCTGAGCTGAGCTGAGCTGAGCTGAGCTGAGCTGAGCTGAGCTGAGCTGAGCTGAGCTGAGCTGAGCTGAGCTAAGCTAAGCTAAGCTAAGCTAAGCTAAGCTAAGCCAAGTTAAGGCAAGCTTTATAGACACCGGCCATCATGGTTAATGACGACTGCGTTTTATTTCGCTAACGACAAAGAAGTTCCAAAGGCAGGAAAAAAGAAACGAAAGTAACTGAAAGCTTTCCCGCTGTATGTAATACTATACCACCCAATGAAATTATGCTAATAACTGGACCAAAATATGTATATATAAATTCGTTTAGTAACTATTCGGCTATTTCCGAGCTTGAGAAAACTGACGACAACACATCTTGGCTTTTTTATCAGGATCTAGAGGACAGGAACCTTCTGGTCGCGTGATGATTCCGTGTTCTCCAAAAATAAGAGTGGATTAAATTACGACGATATCGAAAGTTCAGCCGAGTACAAGTACAGGAACGTTCCCTTTTTCTGCTTGTGCCAAGTAGAATCATTAAATGTTTTCGCGAATTCGACTGAGGAAAGGAGTGAGACTGACCAATAAAAGTTCAAAAGGAAACAAATTATCAGTGACAGTGGCGAAAGCCGGATTAAACCCGCTTTGCATTAACATGTTTTTGGAGTAAAAAAGTGTTTTAAGTTTGGGTTGCTTTTTCTATAGAATACACAAACATCGGTTTAATATCAGCGTGTGGGCAAATGACCTTAAATGAAAATAACTAAAAATATCAAGATCATCTTATGCATCTCATGACTCCAAGATAGCCATATGTAACTTTTTTCCTTAAATCAGCCCAATTAACATCCGTAAATTTGTTTTCTTAATCGGTCCTACTGTAAATCGTTATTATTATTATCATTATTATCATTATTATTATTATTATTATTATTATTATTATTTTTATTTATTTTATTATTTTTTATTTTTTTTATTTTTTTTTTGCCGGAAAAGTTGAGTTGAAGAAATCCTCCGACCTTCTTTTTTTGCTTCATGTATAATAAATTATAGAGGGATTCAACTGTTTGTCAGGTTTTGTTGTGCGAGCTTCAAGATCTAACTTATTACGCTGTTTAATTGGAGACTCGAGTTTTTGCTTGTGTTCACTCGTGATTGTCGATGGAACAAAAATGGGGTTCTTAAGAGAAGGATCCTGCTTTCCCGTTGGAAACTTTGCCGATGGAAATTACTGATTCATTTCAGGGTTTCTACTTTTCTTCCTCACAAGTTCATAGAAAAGTTCAAAGAAATGAAAAATAACCAAGTATTCCGTGATATTTAATATTTACCGCTGCACTTGTTCGTAAGATATTGCATTTGCTGCTGAAAAAAAAAAAAATAATAAAAAAAAATAAGAAAACAAAAAATAGAATTTCATATCTTCGCGGCACTCATATATCAGGCAATGTTTGTAAAGAAAATGAGTGCGCAGTTCTTTTGCGGAAAACTTGAAATGACAAGATCTTCCTGTGTGGATATTTTATGCTTCATGAAAAATAAATGAGACAGGAAGTTAACGGCTGCTTGTTAGCTGTAACTTTGTTTAACTAGCTTCAAGGTCTAACCTACTAAGTTCGATTGGAGTCTTTAGTTTGTGTTTTTATTCGTAATTGTCGGTTGAACGAAAATTGTAAAGAAAATGAGTGCGCAGTTCTTTTGCGGAAAATTTGAAATGACAAGATCTTCCTGTGTGGATATTTTATGCTTCATGAAAAATAAATGAGACAGGAAGTTAACGGCTGCTTGTTAGCTGTAACTTTGTTTAACTAGCTTCAAGGTCTAACCTACTAAGTTCGATTGGAGTCTTTAGTCTGTGTTTTTATTCGTAATTGTCGGTTGAACGACATTATCCATCTCAAGTCAAGTATTCTGTTATATTTATTTTAAATCCCTTTTAATAGGGTGCGCTCGTTCGTAAAATATTGATTTTGCTCCTCGGAATTAAAATTTATTATCTTTGGGCCCCCTTGTCATATCCTTTATATATTTTTGTACTCTACTATTTTTGTAGAAAAAAGTGAGGGCGCAGTTTTCGCTGGAAAAAAAAAATAAAAAAATAAGGAAAGAGATCTTCTTGGGTGGATGTGTTTTGTTTCATAAAACTTCATACATGGAGTTAACCTGGCTGTTAGCTTTGTTTTACGAGCTTTTAAAAAAAGGTCAAACATAATCAGTCTTGTATTTGCGCTTGTGTTTTCTTGTAAATGTCAGTTGAACAAAATTAGGCCTCTCAAGTCATTTATCCGGTGATTCTGTTCTATTTATGACATTTGTATTGACATTATACATTGCTGCTGAATAATTTTAAAAGTTTGATCCAATGTCCTCCAAGAACTTGAAGATATTAGTTTACAAAGAAGAAGAAGAAGAAGAAGAAGAAGAAGAAGAAGAAGAAGAAGAAAAAAACAACTGTTATCAGAATGCATTTCAAGAGTTTGTCATAGTGAACTACTTACCACAATACTGAAGTGATGGAAAGATTGGCTGCTGATGAACTTGTCCGAGTTGTTGTACTTGTCCGATGGGAGTAGTTCACATGACATTCTTCCGTTGATGTCATAAAATGCAGCCAGGTTATAGGAGAAACATGACGGCAGGCTAACACATGCAAAACCACATTCTTCTCCATCGAGGACATAATCTGAACCAAGACTTGTGATGTTTAAGTACGAGAACTTGTGGAGCTCGAAGTTGGCAAAGGCGAAGCCACTCTGAACTCCTCTTTCTCCTATAACATCAGTTGTACCTGCGTCGATTTCATCCATTAAATGAATAGAGTCTCAAAGGTTTTACGAAATTTCTGAATTGGGTTAAAGAATGAGCATTTATGTCAAACAAGTGATATATTTGTAACGCTACCTTTTGAAGTTGCTATGGCGCTGAATGATACCATCAAAGGCAAAAAGCTGGTAGTACATTGAAAAAGGTCCATCCGAAACGTGGATCAGAGCCGCCAAGTTCCGCGGCGAAGACTAGTCAAGCGCCACTCGAACCTGTTTGCAAGGAATATGAAATCTGTATTGCGGGACGTCTGTTTTGCGAAAGCGAGAAGGACCGCTTTCAATGGAGGCCGATAGGCGCCTTTAGAGCGCGGGGTTTTTTACGGTGTGTTTTCACTGGTGTTTTTTTGATTATCAACTGCAGGGGGGTGGCGGGAAAGTTACTACATAACCAATCAACGCGAGGTAATTGTGTAATGAAAAGCTGTAATCATTAGCTAAACAGTCTCCCTTGGGGCGATTAATATGACCCCCACTATTCAAAGGACTATTTTGATAGTCAGCTGACACACTCGTTGAAAGCCCACCTCAGTATTTTGGTGTCTCACGATCATTTTTTTGACTGCAAAGTGCAGAGTTATCGCAGACTTCTTACATTTGGAAGCACGCTATGAGTGATAAATAGCCGTTTGTTTTAACTTACGTTCGTTGGGGAGGATTGTCTGACAAGATAAAAGAATGTCTGCGTGGGAGGCTTTTTTCAATGAGAAACATTAACATAAATTCAATGCTTTTGTTCGAAAAACATCATCAAGTGCCCTTGAAATGGCTTTGTATGAGGCTTTATGTCCTTATGTCTCCAGTGGCTCAGTGGTTAGAGCATCCGGCTAAATCACAGAGGGTGGTGAGTTCAAATCCCACCTGGAACTCCAATTTTTCCCAGTTGATCCTATTTCTACGTTTAATATTCCTTGTATTTGTAACTTTATGTCCTTTATCGCCCAAACTGCCTGGAACAATGAAATTTAACTATATTCCGAATATAGACTATATTCTAAATAAAAAAAAGAAATTGTTTTGCATATCACCTTATTAATGATCATGGAGAAAAACCGAAGGGAAAATCAGTTTTCAGTGGACACTTTTCGTCTTGAAAATGTTTCCCTGTTGCGATGTGTATCTCGAACGAAGGCAAGAGCGCTTGTTTCGCTCCGCGGTAATAAATGTATATTTTTTAGAATTTTAGCTAAAGTTTTCATTATGCAGTCTGCGTTTTACACTGACCGAGACTTAGTATGAGTCACTCAAGTTCAAGCATTGTTCTATTCTGTAAGCCCACTGTGTCCTGATTATAATTACTGTTAAAGGTAATTACTTTTCATTGATATAGACGAATCAGAGTCAGGTGCCACATATTTCTCGATGTTGTACTCTATTACTTGCGGGCGAGAAAAATATTCTTGCGAGCAAATATATATCTCTTCCGATAAGAGCCTAAGCGTTAGGCTTTACGAGGAAGACTTTGGTTTTGTTTGAAATTATTTCTTACTCTGTGAGGGAGTTGTTAAAAAGTTCCCAAAATTTGGTGGAAAATTAACCTCACAGGACCCCCATGGGGCCGATATCCAGAACCCGGGTGGAAAACGATGAATGAAGATAAAACTTCAGTACATAAGTCTGCAAAGAACTTTTACGGGGATTTTTAGGAAAATCGGAGCACCCTTAATTCCAAGTCTTCCTTGGTCTCTCAGGCAGAAGCTCTTAAGAAGGGAAATTAGTCTTTAATCGGATCGTGAGAGGGTGAAGTTGAAAAACAAACAAACAGTCTTCCAGCATGCAGTAAGCACAAATTGAACGCAAAACCTTTGCAGAATTGCAATGGAACTTTATTAATATGTTCATTAAACCGTTACATATTACACAACTACAAAAAAATCTATATATGTTTAATGATTGCTTACAAATGGAAATGACAACCTAGCCTGTTCCAGGCTCTCCCACGTCATTGGGGACGATCAAAAAAAGCGGGCGGGCGATGAGCGTGGTCTGGGAGAGAAAAGGAGAGGGCGGGAAAGCCTGCAAGCATTGCTGTTGTTGTTGTTGTTTTTTAAGAAAAATCTCATTCCGGCATACCAGTCCCTGGTATACGCTGTGATTGGTTACTTTTAACAGTGTACATCAGCACCTTGTCTGTTTGTCTGAAGCCATGTGAAGCATAACATAGGAAGCGTGTTAGGCGTGCGTGATTTCGAGGAGTCGAAATTTACTCATACTGTGATATACTGTCGAGAATCGTTTGCAGGACTGTTCACGTGTGAATGGAGCGGCAAAGAACTTGCCTGATCAACCTGGGCCGTGGTAAAGATTTTCTTACCATTATTTCCACCGATTTGGAGCTTTTGCCTCTAGAGGTCGATGTTTAGGTCTATAACTCGTTCTGGCACCACATATAGTGTAGCTGTTTCCTCGCAAGTCTGTTAACCGTTTTGTGTGTTGTATATGTCATTGTTTGTCTTTGTTCTGGAAAGACCATAATTTTGATCCTCCATATGGATCTAATCATTTGCCGGTAATTAATTCTCTGTACGCCTACACAGAGATTTCCTCATTCGAAGAGATTCTACACACGGCTGACATGACTTCGCAAAAGAACATAACATGCTGTGAAGATCAGCGTGGCCTGGTGAAACTCGTACGAGTAACTCGATACCGAAATACTGAGATTTCGACATTTGACCGAAAAAACGGTTCTTTTTTCAAGGGAGCGAAATGAGGTTTTCAAAACAATGCTTAAAGGCTTTCCTGCCCTTTCATTTTCTCTCCGGAACCCGCTCGTTGCTGATCCCGTTCGTCGCCCTCCCGCTTTTTCGATCGTGCCCACTGACCGTGAGCCTGGAACAGCCTAATAACATCCTTGCATAATCGACTCGGTGTAAACCTGTCTTAACAATATAATAAATGATCTCATGCTGCCGTAGAATTTCGACTAAGTAACTGTGAGTGTAGTTTTAAAAGGGAAAAAACTACAATGTACCTGCAAGTGAATCTATACGGTGCAAAAATGCTTATCTAGCTTTATAATGTCAAGTTTCAATCTAAACACAAACTTAGCGGTTGAATTCTTAAAATTTTGCACTTTTTAAAGTGTCACAAGAAATCGCCGCGAGACTTAAGGGTGAGGATCGCTGCTTTTGGAACTCTACGGCATGATACATGAGTCCTTAATTTATCTACGTTTTATATTACAACAACTATCTTCTTATTGTTAATTAAAGTATCGATCACTATTTCCCAAAATTGACCATTTTCCCCAAAAATGGTGTTTTTCGCTCTTTGAGATAGATCTCATTGCGTTCTTCTATTTTAAGTAAAACTGTATGAAAAAAGAATTCTAAGCTAAATTATAAACGAAAAACGATTCTTTGCATAAATTAACTCTGATTGATAGCTGTCAACGGCTTGTCATGAGAAGTAAACTTGCATTAAAAAGTTGAGTAACTGATTTCCGTGTAGTACGATTGTCAAACGTTTGTGTCTGTTACTCGACGAGCTGTTCTGAGTGTTATCTGTTTGTAGAATGTTGATTTAAGCTTTCAAGATATGTCGTGGAAGAAACGCAAAAGTTCATGTCCATTTTTACGTTCAAAGAAAGCACCACAGAGTCCACAGAGGAAAAAGCCAGAAGGAAATGGTTTCAAAAACTTTCAATCAAAATTGGGCTGATGCGTTAGCTGCTAGCCACAAAAGTTTCTGCTTCGAGCAGGAAAAGTTGCATGCACTGGACGAGGAAGACGTTTGAAATTCGCTAGGCACAGTTATAATTACTTCCTTGGCGCTTTCGCCGTTCAAAGCGGTAACGGTAACATTGTCTCAACAGTATCTTTTGGGTCTCCTCTACGCGGCTCTGTCGTTGTCAACGGCATCTCTAAGCTAAGGCGTTTCAAAAACCGAAAAGAAGAAACAGAAGCGAAAATTATCTTCTTACTAACCTGGGCGCACGAGCGGTGGAATTCAGATCTTGCAAAGGATAGGCAACATTACAGACTCTTAGGCTTTGTAAATGACAAGCTCTATTTTTAAAGTAAAATAAGCCTTCACTTTATCGATCAACGTGCCGTCGCTTTCACACCTTTTGTGTATTGATCTCACTACACCGGAAGAACGCCCCAAAGTATATTTTCCTTCATACCTCGAAACGAAATTTTCAGCAAGTGAAGCGCACATTTTGAGTTCGTCATCTACCAGGTTTCATCGTTTGCCGCTGAAATTTGGAGAGAATGTTGCCCGATAATCAGGCAAAAAAATAAAACCCTGTCGAGAACTTTTATTTATTTTGTTAGTTTTTTTTTTTTTTTTCAGAGAAAGGTGTCAAGAAGACACAGCGATGTTGATAGCTTACTCCCGCTAAAGTTCGACTGGAAACGAGCTTGATTAGTCGACCTCTGTACTTTGGGAAATCGGGCGCTGTATTCGTTGTATTTTTGATTTTAACGAATATACCTTTATATATACTTTACTGCGGTCAGTTTGTGTCAAACGTTCGACCACAACGCGGCGCCAACGAATAATGGTCATCTTGGGTGTGGTGATACCTTATAAGCACAGTCAAATATTCGCTAATTAGGAGCATGTTACTGATTGTGATAAAAAACGTTTGATCTCGAGGGTGTCTACAGACGGAATTTCTTGCTGTCGCTTCACAGCTTTACGTTACGGCTACTAATTTCAGCATTGATTAAAGGAATACGTCACGATTTGAGCATCATGAAAGGTTTGGCCTAAAATTTACAAATTCGTCGTTTGTAATCCGTTTGAATCTTCTCCATCCTTGACAATCCTTGTTCCTTCATGGTTTTGGTGTTTTCTTATCTCAGTAAAATAACTTTTAATTTTGGGTTTCCTTCAATTTAAAGATAAGTTTGTAGGTGGCCGAAACAACTCCAAATAAGGCAACTGAGCTCGTTTCAAAAAAACGTTTCCTCGGGCAACTATACATCCCTTGCTGCAATAAATAGATAAAAGGTATCAGAGTAAAATATTTAAGATTAAATACAGAAAACCGCCAAAGCGCCAATTGGTGTGGGGCACCAAGAAACGAAAACAAATGTTGTTTAACCATCAAAATGCTTAGAAATTAATTAATTAATTTTCTCAGGCTACCCTTCATCACTGAACTTTTATCGTCTATCATCAAACAGCCCAAAAATTAATCGTCGACCCTCAAATACCATCTTTAAATGTGAACCGTAAAACCATTATAACTGCTATTGAGACCCTCAACTATGAGTAAAATAAGGAGTTTACAAAAAGTTCGTAAAAACAGACGTCTTGTCCATAGTATCTTGCATAAAGAGCATGGCAAAGATTTTTACAACCGCCAGAGCTTATCCTTGTTTCTGTCATATGAGGGGTATCGAACTACTGCCAAACTCCCACAATGGGATGACACTTCATTGACAGTTACACTCTATATTCAACATTTGTCAGGTTGTGTTAGCATTTCGCCGTTAGTTATCCCAGTCAGTCCCCTACCGGAACAGAAAAATCCGGCGTCCAACGCGATAACCATACTAGGTTACGCTTGCCTTCCATCCCCTCCCACCCCCACCTCCCCACCCCCACCCCGACCAAAACACCAGCAGATCAACGAGATCTTTCCCCAACAACAACAGCGAACTATAAGTTAAGAATAAATCGTATATCAAAAAGTCTAGGTCAGTAGTGAGGTTAAAATTGAAATAAAATGGTTAGGACTTATTTGTATTGCTTCCAAAACATCTCAAAACATAAGAAACTTAACATAATTCGTTTTAATCGTTTTGCTTGTTTATGTTATTTTATGAATGAGTTTAAAATGTGAATGAAGGGATGTTAGGGTAAGTCAACCAAGATAAAACACCTCCACCTCATCAGGTGAGAAGTAACGAGTCCCAGCCAGGATTGTGTACTGGTCTTCTACTCCACTTGGAACAGAGTAGTCGTTGAATTGACCAAAGTCTGTGTAGGAATTATTGTTACTGTTGGCATTGTTAGCGATGTGGATGTCCCACCCTCCACCAAATGTTGGACAAAAACCTGAGTACCTGCAAATTGCATATGTTGGGTTCGTTACCATGCTCTTAAATGGAGCCAGACCTTCTTTGTTGCGGAGTGAAAATATGAACGCATTGGAGGTGGAACCATAAATACAACTTGGATCTAAAGAGCAGGGAAGAAAAGTAAAAACAATAATAACATACAAATGAATATATGAAATATCATATATTTGAACTGTGGAGAAAGATATGAAGTCATGATTAATCATCGCAGTTACACGCACAACTTAAGCAGTTGTGAAATGAAAGCCTGAAAAATATTCAGGCCTGAACGGGACTCGAACCCATGACCTCTGCGATACCGTTGCTGTGCAGTGCACTGCAGTGCTCATGGGTTCGAATCCCGCTTGTTGCGGAGTGAATATATGAACGCATTGGAAGTGGAACCATAACTATTATCAGTGTCTGAAAAACAAGAACATTTCAGCAGAAAAATTGATGGCCAAAAAAAGGATTAACCACTCGAAACCTTAAAACTAGAGGTTGAAAATGTTACGACGTTCTGTGGAGTCAGCTACAATCAGTACCTTGCATGCTAACTCAGTACCTTGAATTCTTGTTATTAATCCGGGGTTTGCTTGGTATATTGGAATAGTAGTAGCAGAGATTTAAAATCATAATAAACCAGAAAAATGTTTTGAACCTCCTTAAAAGTACTGAGGACTCATGTTACTAACTTAAATAAAATAATAATTTTAATGTTAATAACTTAAATAAATAAAATAATCTACAAGTTAGTTGAAAGCATAATTGCAGATGGATGTAAAAAAAAAAATTGATTTTAGATTATTCGAAACGGCAAATTCATCATACCCCAGGGAATGTCAGTGTATCCTCCAAACACGTACTCTCCATTTTTGATGATGGTAACCGTGTCACGTTTACCGTCACACCTGCTGTGAAAGGTACTGCCAGCCCAGCCGTGAGTGGAGGCGCGGTAACACAGCTCCCACTGAGGGTTCAATCCAACAGCAGGCGTCAGGAACTGATAAAGGCGACTTTGGTGAGATACATTTCCACCTATTACAGCCGAATGGTAAAACAAACCTGGAATACAAAGGTGTAAAAACAAGGACTTACAAAACATGTGCAGTGAGGTAATGGCTTCTATCCAAAAGCATACACGTCGACAGCAAAAGGCGATTTTCTGACATCGCGGAAAAAACAAGGAAATCTAAGGAAAAGTTTTTTTTTTTTAATAACATGAGTAATTTCAAATTATCATTTTAGCAAAGCCACGGTGTCCTTTATTTAGAATTGATGCCGATATGGAAGTAGAGTTTTTTTTACTTTTGACCGCAAGTAGTATATCGATCGCCCCGGCTATATAGCCTGAAATAAACAAAAAAAACAAAAGGGACTCAGATCAGCCTCTCGTATGGAAAGGAGATCACTACTTCTGGTTTCGGAAAGTATTTCAAAACGTTCAGATTTAAGTTTGCTATGCAGAGGAGTGGAAACGTCTCTGAGATGTGCATCTTTATCATAATCCACTCAGGGGCATGCCAGGGATCCGCTCCTTGAAATAACTGTTTTCTAGAACGAGCATCTTGGTGGATGGATATTCTTGTCGGCAGGGTGAATTCCTTCCTTTCATTCCTTCTCTCTACTGAAGGAATAAATTCGAGCTACACCCATCCAGCCAATTCACCACTCATCCCTTGTTCTCTCATTGAATGTGAACATATGACCCTGGTACCACACCTCTAAGCGGGTGTAGCGTGTCTTCCGGCTGGCATTTTTTAAAATTTTTTTCGATATAGGAAATATGCTCGGAAGAACGAAATTTCTGCTGGGAAAGGAAAGAGATTAAAGTCTCCAGGTAACTAGTTAAATAATTATTGTTTTAAATTACCTGCTGGTTAGATGCACTGTGACAAATCAGCTCGTTGTGTGCCACTTTCCTGTGGCTATTAATTAGCGAATACGCAGTTCTATTGGGTGTCCATCGATTATCAGCATTGTGACCCTATTATATATTTAAGCACGTATTTTGAAAGATTGGTGATGATTTATGCGACGGTTACCTGTTTCACATTGTGTCCCATTAAATCCTGGTGCGCAGCTGCAGTTGAATCCGTTCACTCGGTCTGTGCAGGTCCCGTTGTTCTTACAGGGGTGACTTGCACAGTCATCGATGTCTGTGTTAGAAGGGAAGATTGAACAAAAAAAAAAAAAAAGAAAAAAGTACAACAGATGATGTTATATTTTATTGATCCGGAATATAAACAGGATCAACAACAAGTTTGTATACCGCGAACACATCCTCAATTGTCAAATTTTTCTTTTTTTTTCTTGTAATGTTTTGTGTTCTTTTTCTGACTTTATCTATTCAAACCCTTTTTTTCTGGAACGTGTTATGTTAAGAGGTTAAATAGGATTGGCTGTTAATAAACTGAACGCATTGCAGTCCTATTAACTAGAAATACTAATACTTACTTGTTTCGCATTGTGTTCCATTAAAGCCTGGTGCGCAGCTGCAGTTGAATCCGTTCACTCGGTCTGCGCAGGTCCCGTTGTTCTTACAGGGATGACTTGCGCAGTCATCGACATCTGTTTTAGAAGAGAATATTGAAAGAGAAAAAAATACAACAGATGATGTTATATTTGATGGAGCCCGCAATATAAACAGGGACAACAACAAGTTTGTATACCGCAAAGTAATGCTCAATTGCTAAATTTTTCGTTTTTTCTTTTAACGTTTTGTGTTTTTTTTCTGACTATATCTATTCATATCCTTTTTTTCTGGAACGTGTTATGTTAAGTGATCAAATAGGATTGGCTGTTAATAAATTGAACGCATTGCAGTGCCATTAACTCGGAATACTAATACTTACTTGTTTCGCATTGTGTTCCATCAAATCCTGGTGCGCAGCTGCAGTTGAATCCGTTCACTCGGTCTGTGCAGATCCCGTTGTTCTTACAGGGATGACTTGCACAGTCATCGATATCTGTTTTAGAAGGGAAGATTGAAAGAAAAAAAAAAAAAAAATACAACAGATGATGTTATATTTGATGGAGCCAGCAATATAAACAGGAACAACAACAAGTTTGTATACCGCAAAGTAATTCTTAATTGCTAAATTTTGATGATGTTATATTTGACGGAGCCCGAGCAAAATTAACAACACAACTCTATTTGTACCCCGCCGCGATAGCACTTTCAATTTACAGTAATGTTTAAAATTTAAATTGGAACTACGTCACAGTTTACGCATATTGAAACGTTCAGCCTAATTTATTCCAGATCGTCGTTTGTACTCGGTGTTAATTTTTTGCATCCTTAACCATCCTTCTTCCTTTACAGTTTATTATTATCTCTTTATTTTCAGGTCTCCCTCAATTTCAAAGTGACTGAGCTCTACTGTCGACTATCCGCCTGAAATAACCACAAGAATTTGGACTCAGGACAGTCATTCTCACTGAACATAATGTAGGCAAACCGTGTCACTACCATTGTGCTTGAAAGTACTTGAAAACTTTAGAGTTTATGTTTGCTATTGAGAAACGATTTCAGATGTCCGCCATTATCATAATCCAGTCAGGGATAAGCAACGCATCTGCTCCTTTAAATGTTTGTTCCACAGTCGATTGCTTGCTGACTGGGAAACTTATTCCCACCCGCCGTCTTAAATGGCAATCTTTTTACCTCAAGACCTATGTAATTGCTATTGCTGTTGATGTTACCATTTTTATGGAACTTTTTTCCTCTTTTAAGCCTAGGGTATAGTTATTTAATCCCAGATAGCTTGAGAGGCTCAAAATGTAAACTATGAAGGGTTAAAAGAAAGAAAGAAACTAAGTTGTGGTGTAGTCAAGCAACATTTTGGACATTAAAATTATATTGACGAGATCATTGCTCAAGTGTTATCGTCTTCTTACCTGTTTGACAAGTACTTCCTGTGAATCCTTTCACACAAAGGCACAGATAGCTGTTCTTTTCATAAATTGACAAGCAAGATCCACCATTCTGGCATGGTCCACTCATACATGGAGACTAAGAAATAAACTGATATTTAGTAATTGAAGAAAAGCTACGCAAAGCTAAGGTAAGCTAAGCTAATCTAAGCCAAGCTAAACTAAGCTAAGCTAAGCTAAGCTAAGCTAAGCTAAGTTACGCTAAGCTAAGTTAACCTAAGCTAAGCTAAGCTAAGCTAAGCTAAGTCAAGTCAAGCCAAGCCAAGCCAAGCCAAGCCAAGCCAAGCCAAGCCAAGCCAAGCCAAGCCAAGCCAAGCCAAGCCAAGCCAAGCCAAGCCAAGCCAAGCCAAGCCAAGCCAAGCCAAGCCAAGCCAAGCCAAGCCAAGCCAAGCCAAGCTAAGCCAAGCCAAGCTAAGCCAAGCTAAGCTAAGCTAAGTTAAGCTAAGCTAAGTTTAAGCTAAGAAATAAACTGGAATTTAGTAACTGAAGGCAAGCTAAGCTCAAAGCTAAGGCAAGCCCAATAGACACCATCATGATAAATGACGACTCTGCGTTTTATTTCGCTATCGACAAAGAAGTTCCAAAGGCAGGAAAAAAACAAACAAACAAACAAAATTGACTAAACGCTTTCTCCATGGTGAAAAACATTTCGGCAAAAACATATTCCAGCTTCATTCAGACAAGAAATTATTTAACTAATTGAATTGTACACTTAAAAGCATTTCTTACAGAATCTTGAGGACAACACTATTCCACCCAACAAAATTGTGCTAACAACTGGACAAAAGTATATATGTATAAACTCGTTTAGGAACTATTCGGCTATTTCCGAGAAAACTGACGACAACACATTTCGGCCGTTTTATCAGGATCTAGAGGACAGGAACCTTCTGGTCGCGTGATGATGCCGTGTTCTCCTAAAATGAGAGTGGATTAAATTACGACGATATCGAAAGTTCAGCCGAGTACAAGTACAGGAACGTTCCCTTTTTGTGCCAGTGCCGAGTAGGATCATTAAATGTTTTCTCGAATTTGAATAAGGAAAGTGGGGAGACTGACCAATAAAAGTTCCAAAGAAAACGAATTATCAGTGGCAGTGGTGAAAGCCGGATTAAACAAGTTTTGCATTAACATCTTTTTGGAGTACAAAAAGTGTTGTAACTTTGGGTTGCTTTTTCTATAGAACACACAAACATCGGTTGAATATCAGCGTGTGGGCAAATGACCTTATATAAAAATGACTAACAATATCAAGACCATCTTATGCATCTCATGACTCCAAGAGAGCCATATGTAACTTTTTTTTTCTGAAATCAGCCAAATTAACATCCGTAAATCTGCTCCCTTAATCGGCCTGCTGTAAATCGTTTTTTTTTTTTTTTTTCTTTCCGGATAAGTTGAGTTGACGCAATCCTCCGACCTTCATTTTGCTTCATGTAAAATAAATTAGAGAGGGATTCAACTGTATGTTAGGTTTTGTTGTGCGAGCTTCAAGATCTAACTGACTTATTACTCTGTTTGATTGGAGCCTCGAGTTTTAACTTGTTTTTACTCGTAATTGTCGGTGGAACAAAAATGGTCTTCTTAAGAGAAGGATCCTGTTTTCCCGTTGGAAACTTTACCGATGGAAATTTCTGTTTCATTTCAGGGTTTCTACTTTTCTTCCTCACAAGTTCATAGAAAAGTTCAAGGAAATGAAAAATAACCAAGTATTCCGTTATATTTAATTTTTACCGCTGCGCTTGTTCGTAAGATATTGCTTTTGCTGCTAAAAAAAAAAAAAAAGAAGAGGCAATTTTGGTAAAGAAAATGAGTGCGTAGTTTTTTTTTGCGGAAAACTTGAAATGACAAGATCTTCCTGTGTGGATATTTTATGCTTCATGAAAAATAAATGAGACAGGAATTTAACGGCTGCCTGTTAGCTGTAGCTTTGTTTAACTAGCTTCAAGGTCTAACCTACTAAGTTCGATTGGAGTCTTTAGTTTGTCGTTGTTTTGATCCGTAATTGTCGGTTGAACGATATTATGCCTCTCAAGTCAAGTATTCTGTTATATTTATTTTTAATCCTTTAATTTTTATCAGGCTGCGCTTGTTCGTAAAATATTGATTTTACTACTCGGAATTAAAATTTATTTCCTTTGGGCCCCCTTGTCATATCCTTTATTTATTTTTTCTACCCTAATATTTCTGTAGAAAAAATGAGGGCGCTCTTTTCGCTGGAAAAAACGTCATACACTGAGTTAACCTGGCTGTTAGCTTTGTTTAACGAGCTTAAAAGGTCGAACCTAATCAGTCGTGTATTCGCGCTTGTGTTTTCTTTTAAATGTCAGTTGAAAGAAATTAGACCTCTCAAGTCATTTATCCGGTGATTCTGTTCTATTTATGACATTTGTATTGACATTATACATTAAAAAGTTTGACCCAATGTCTCCCATGAACTTGAAGATATTAGTTTACACAGAAAAAAGAAAAAGCTGTTATCAAAATGTATTTCAAAGAGACTGTCATTGATGAACTTACCACAATACTGAAGTGATGGAAAGATTGGTTGCTGACGAACTTGTCCGAGTTGTTGTACTTGTCCGATGGAAGTAGTTCACATAAGATTCTTCCGTTGATGTCAGCCAGGTTATAGGAGAAACATGACGGCAGGCTAACACATGCAAAACCACATTCTTCTCCATCGAGGACATAATCTGAACCAAGACTTGTAATGTTTAAGTACGAGAACTTGTGGGCCTCGAAGTTGGCAAAGGCGATGTCACTGTGAACTTCTCTTCCTCCTATAACACCAGGTGTACCTGTGTCGATTTCATCCATTAAATAAATGATTACGAAGTCTCAAAGGTTTTACGAAAGTTCTGAATTGGGTTAAAAAATAAGCTTTTATCTAAAAGAAGTGATATACAAGCAACGCTACCTTTTGAAGTTGCTATGGCGCTGAATGATACCATCAAAGCCAAAAAGCTGGTAGTACATTGAAAACGATCCATCCGAAACATGGATCAGGGCCGCCAAGTTCCGCGGCGAAGACTAATCAAGTGCCACGCGAACCTGTTAGCGAGGAATATGAAATCTGTATTTTGGGACGTCTGTTTTGCGAAAGCGGGAAGGAATGCTTTCAATGGAGGCTCTAAGGCGGCTTTAGAGCGCTGTTTTTTTTATAGTGTGTTTTCACTGGTGTTTTTTTAATTATCACCTGCATGGGGTTCGCGGGAAAATTGCTAATAACCAATCAGCACGAGGTAATTGTGAAATGAAAAGCTAATTATTAGCCAAACAGTCTCTCTTGGGGCGATTAATATGACCCCCACTCTACAACGGACTATTTTGATAGTCAGCTGACACACTCGTTGAAAGCCCATCTTAGTATTTTGGTGTGTCGCGATCACTTTTCGTAATTGCAAAGTGCAGATTTACCGCAGACTTCCAACATTTGGAAGCACGCTATCATTAATAAATAGCTGCTTGTTTTAACTGCCGTTCGTAGGAGAGGATGGTCTGACGAGACAAAAGAACATCTGCGTAGGAGGCTTTTCTTTTTTTAATTGGGAACATTAACATAAATTTAATGCTGTTCGAAAAATATCATCAGGTGCCCTTGAAACGGGTTTTATGAGGCTTTATGTCCTTATGTCTCCAGTGGCTCAAAGGTTAGAGCATCCGGCTAGATCACAGAGGGTCGTGGGTTAAAATCCCGTCTGGAACTCCGATTTTTTTCCGAATTGATGCTATTTCTACATTTAATATTCCTTGTATTTCTAACTTTATGTCCTTACCGACCAAATTGCCCGGAGCTATGAAATTTAACTATATTCCAAATGTAGACTACATTCTAAATAAAGAAAAGAAATTGTTTTGCATATCACCTTACTAATCATCATGGAGAAGAAACGAAGGGAAAATCAGTTTTCGGTGGACACTTTTTGTCGGGAAAATGTTTCCTTGTTGCAATGTGTATTTGGAACGAATGCCAGCGTGCGTGTTCCGTCCGTGGTAATAAAAAATTAAATGTCTATGTGTTGAGATCTGTCATTAAAAAGGGTCATTAGTTTCTTATCACCTGGTAATGAATAATACTGCTCCAGGACATTGCATTATATTCTGTGTGTTAAACGAGTATTGATTAATAACATGTTTTGCAAAAAAGTTTTTATTGAAATCTTCATCGAAGCACCTGTAACCCCTATTCTTAGTATATTCATTATCAACCAATAGTGCGACTGTGGCGTTTCGAGTAGATCAAAACAGGAGTCTTATTGATATGTGTTGTTTCAACGTGTTGTACGTCGTTGCTAAACAACTTCATTATTTTCTTAATGACTACTCGTGCCATGAGAAAAAAATGCATAAATGTTTCCCTTATGATTCCGGTCAGTTTACTTACGTATTTTTAACTGATAAGGATCATAGATAAAGTGATGGCGTTCAACTTTCTAAATGATTAACACGCTCGTATATTTTTAATTTATCATCAATTTTCAAAATCATTTATTTGTTTGTTTTTACAAGTGTGTATATTTTTCACCCCCATGCTTCATATTTTTCGGCCGACTTCAGGCTGAAAACATTCAGTGTACATTCTTAGATCATAGAGTATATGACATGTATTCCATCAAATAGGACTGCGTGCCGGTGTCTGGGTCATATCACTGTTGCTATCGTTTTCTTAGCTAGTCCTAGCTTGTTAAAAAAAAAAAAGAAAAAAAAATTAAAAAAATCACTATATTATTCAACGTTAAAATGAAGTTCATTTAGAAACATTGTGTTGTTTTATTATATTTTATTTTCCCTCCCCACAAACAAACGTTCTTTAACAAAATATAGCACTTAGGTATGTTCTTAACATATACATAAAGTATGGCTAATTTCAGCTTCGATATTATTACAAGAAAGATTCTTACAAACAAAAAGAGTGTAATGTGGTCTTCAGTTCACTTTCTGTGGGCACTTCCAATTCGAGAAAAAATTCCGCTTCGAATTTCCGGAAATTTTCAAGGCTAGTAGAGCAACATTTTCTGGAATTTCCATAAAATGCACAACTTCCGAAGTATACCGAAAATTTTCGAAAATTGCTTACTGGGAATAACGAAGCGCCCGAAGTCTCAAAATAGAATGCAAATTATTTGAACCCCACGAGAGTCAGACAACATTAGCGTGCTCTGAGAGAAATAGGAGGAAATTGAGCGCCAAATTTTCGTTTTAAGAATTGTTTTAGGAACACTTGCTTACGCGCTTGAAGAAAGCTTCAACTCTTTCACCATTCCATTTTGTTTGTCTGAGTTTGTCTGAGTTATGACGTCACTCGCGCGCTTCGCTTTTACGCTTCATTCTAACTTTTCTCCGGATAGCTTCGCCTTTCGGAAGGTCGACAATCTTCCAATCTTAAGGAAATTTTCCTTGAGTTTTATCTATTATTTACCCTCGTTTCCAAATTTCTGGAATTTTTGGTTGAATGGAATTCACCCTTTGTGACACTTCAAAAGATTTTTCGAAAATGTTTATTTACATTTGACCGTATTTGAGAGAAAACATGCACCGTGTTTCTATCGAGTAGATCGAAACACGAGTGGAAGTTTGGGAGAACGAGGGTTAAAACGCGAGCCGTACAGGCGAATTTATCCACGGCTTTTTCGAGTTCTCCAAAACTTCCACGGGTGTTCTATAACGAGTTAGAAACACGGAGAACATGTTTTCTATTTCTTTTAGAAAATTCCGCGACCAAAGCAAGAGAACAACTTGCTTAGTTTAATCATCAAAATGTCAATTCTCCTTACGTCAACATTTCGTGCTAGTTCTTTGTTTCTTATCGAGTTATAGAAATACGATTTTAAACCAATCATAGCGGCGCATATTTTCTTTAGGCTATTAATTTTCTACAGTACTTTACAAACGTTATTTGAGTCGTAACCCAACGATTTTGGCCACCCCCTGCGGTTCACTGCTGTGAAGAAACTCTTTGAAGCATCACATCACGAGTTTGTTAAAAAATATATACTTATCTCATGATTTTGAGCCTTTTAGAAGTTAGAGCATTAGAAAAAGTGCTTATGTATATGCTTGTTTGTTTAGTACTGATAATCAGTCGCCTAGAAAGCCAAAGTAAGTTCCAGATGTTTACACTTATTCCGGCCGCCATATTGGTGTACCACGGATGTATACCAACATGGCGTTTTCTTACTGGGCTCTGTAAATTTCTGGGAAACATTTACGACGAATTCCTGAAGTTTGGGGAAATGCACAGGCCCAAAACTTGGAGAAGTGTCTTATTTAGGTGTCTTCTATAGCTGGACACGAGGGAATTTGGCTTATTGATTTGTGTGTTTGCGTGAGATTTTGGTTATGTCATCCTTGGTTATGTCATCCTGTATCCTTTGTCTTTTTTGTTTTTCTATTCTAGCATAGTTTCGGTTTCACGCTTCTTTGTTTAATATTTATCTAAATTTAGGTTTATTACGTTCGGGTATAAAAAGATTTTTGCTCTCTCTATTCGGGGTTCGGTCAATAAAATGTTTCTTGTGAACACTTTTTGGTAGCAGAGCGAGGTTTCAAATCATGTCAGTGAACAGCGAGCATAGCGAAGCATTAGACGAAGGAGAGGAGCGAATTGAGAACTTAAAGCAGGAAAAAGCGAAGGACAAATCGGCATTTACCAGAGTAAACAACAAGCTGTTGTACCTTCCAGATGAAGAAGATAGTCCCAGCCGGCGGGAAGTCAAACAAGTTTGTCAAAAACTTTGCGAAGTAAAAGAACGCACCATGGAAACAATAGAGAAATTATCGCAAGAGTATTTACGTATCAAAGAAAAAGAGAAACGCAAAAAGCTGGGAGACGAAATGGACAAACTAGAAGTAGAATTTTCCGAAGCTCATGACAAGGCACAAGAATATTTGGACAATCGGAAGGACGAGTTATCGAGTTTGGCAACTGATGCATCGGAAAATACTCGCCGACGCCAAATCGAAGAAAGCGTACAACGCAAAAGCGTGGAAAAGCAAATTCAAGAGGATCAATTCAAGCTGGAACAAGATATCACTCGCTCTAAAGAAGATTTAGAAGAATTTAATCGTCAATATCGTAATCGCTTATTAGAAGAAGAACAGCTTCGAGATTTGAAAGAATCGCCGGAAAAGTTTAAACTTGGAGGGCTGAAAACAACAGCGTTTTACGAGGAGAAATCGACAGAGAATCGTTCAAGTACGCTATCGCTTGGCCAGGATATGTGGAAACAACTCAAGCGTGTTTCAATTCCCGTATTCAATGGAGATAAAAAATTGTACGAAGGATGGAAAACAGCGTTCGTGGCATGCGTTGACAAAGCGCCCGCTACACCTGAGTATAAGTTGCTTCAGTTGCGTCAATATTTATCAGGCGAGGCACTAAAGGTCCTGGAGCCTTTAGGACATTCTGGGGCGGCTTATGAGGCGGCCAAGGAAAGATTGGAACGAAAGTTTGGTGGTAAAAGACGTCAGATCGCCCTACATTTAGAAGAGTTAGAGAACTTTAGACCACTTCGTCCTGGATTGGCAAAGGACCTTGAGAGATTTGCAGATTTACTTGACGTAACTGTGGTCAATCTAAAAGAGGCCGGTCGACATGATGAATTAGGAAACGGATCGCTTTACCTCAGTTTATGTAAAAAATTGACGGAAGGAATGTTAGCGCAGTGTCATCGGTGGATTTACGAAAATGGCCGTTGGCAGTCAGTAGAAACACTGAGAGAGTTCATTATCCAAGAGTCGGAATTCCAGACTGTGGCGTCTGAAACCATTCGAGGTTTGAGCAAACGTGGGAACAAGAAAGATAATGGACTGACTTTCTTTGGCAATACGAAGCAATCGTCAGGAAACCAGAGAAAAGTTGGATTTCTGCCATGCAAAGTCTGCAGTGGTCATCATGGAGTTTGGCGCTGCGAGAAATTCAAAGCTATGAGTCTTCCAGAGAGATGGGCAGCCGCTAAGAGCCTAAAACTGTGCTACCGTTGCCTAGGAGGGGACCACAGTGGAGAGGCGTGTGTCAGATCGAGGATCTGTGGGATAAACAGTTGTAAGAAAACTCACAACCGATTGTTGCATCGAAACCCTGTGCCGTCAGAGCGAAGTGATCAGGTGAACTCTCGTGATCAGCGGGAAACAGTTCAAGGGCCATCAGATGACACCCAACCTGATGTAGGCAGTGAAACAAATAATGGCATAGAGAGAAATCCAGTGGTCTCTTCTCCTCCCCAGGCGCCAGTTGAGCAGCTTACAGAGAGGTCACACACCACAGTGACTACACATGGCGTTCAACCAAGATTTGTGGCACTTCGGACCGTACCGGTGTTTCTAAAGAACGGCCATCGTAGAATTAAAGTGAACGCGTTACTGGACGAAGCATCCACTAAAACATATTTAAATGCTGACGTAGCTGCTGAATTGGAGCTTCAGGGAGAACCCAAAAAAGTGACAGTTAATGTTTTAAATGGCCAGACCGAAACCTTCGAGACTACGCCAGTTGACTTCGAGCTGGAGAGTATGAATGGTGATGTGGCGACCAAGATGAGTGCATTCACGGCAGAACGAGTCACTGGAAGTATGAGAGTTATTGACTGGGAAAAGCATGTTGGCAAATGGTCCCATCTGAAAGGAATACAGTTTCCAGATCCTGGCAAACGCCCAATTGTGGACTTGTTAATCGGAGCCGATTACGCGGAGTTACACTACTCATTCAAGGATGTTCGAGGCCAGCCCGGAGAACCAGTTGCCAGGCTTACACCATTAGGATGGACTTGTACTGGAACTGTTAGTGGCCTCACAGGGCGTGACCTACAATCAAACTTCGCGCAAACGTATTTTGTACGAGAACAGTCAGACACAGATGAGATTAGCACCCTTCTTCGAAAGTTCTGGGAAATCGAGAATTCTATTTCGTCACGTGAGTGTCACGTTCTGAATCCTGACGAACAGTGTGCGTTAAAGAGAGTTGAAAAATCCCTTAAGCACGTTGATGGACGATATCAAGTGGCAATTCCATGGAAGGAGGAAGATCCCAAACTACCAGACAACTATGGCATGGCGCTGCGCAGATTGTGCAACACGGAAAAGCGGTTACTGAAAAGCCCAGAGATAGCAGAAGCCTACTCAAAGAATATTATTCAATATTTGGAGAAGGGCTACATTCGCAAGATCGACCCAGCTGAGGAGAAACCATCAAGGAAATGGTACCTGCTACATTTCCCCGTTGTGCGACCCGACAGAGCCACAGCTAAGACTCGAATCGTATTCGACGCTTCCGCGAAGTGTAACGGAATCTCTCTTAATGACGTCATCTACCAAGGTCCAAAATTGCAAAGAGATCTGAACGATGTTTTGCTTCGATTCAGAGGACGCCCCGTTGCACTCATTTGTGACATCGCAGAGATGTATTTGAGAATTGAAGTCGCTCCAGAGGACCGATCATGTCAACGATTCTTATGGAGATCGATGGATCAGCAGAAAGAGCCAGAAGAGTTTCAATTCAACCGAGTGGTTTTCGGAGTTAACTCGTCGCCATTTCATGCCCAGTTTGTCTCTCAATTTCATGCTGAGAGGCATAAAGATGAGCTGCCCTTAGCTGCCGAAACAGTGTCCAAGTCAACCTATATGGACGACAGCATGGACTCAATGTCGGACGATAGTCAAGGTATTGAGCTGTACAAGCAGCTAGAAGAGCTGTGGAACAAAGCTGGAATGCACGCTCGTAAATGGATGTCCAATTCTACCAAGGTACTAGAAAAGATACCAATCGAGGACAGAGCCTCAGAAGTCGACATAAACGAGGATCCTCTACCAACGGTGAAGACACTTGGAGTCACGTGGCTACCAGAAGAAGACGTGTTCACGTTCAAGGCAAATCCGCCTGAGGAAACCTTTCAGTTTACAAAACGGAATTTCCTGAGAAAGATTGCCACATTATTTGACCCAATTGGTTTCTTAGCACCATTTACCATTAGAGCGAAAATCATGATGCAGGAAATGTGGACCGCAGGACTTGAATGGGACGAGCTATGCCCAGGAGAGTTGATCAACAAGTCTCGAGAATGGTTCTGTGAGTTGGAAGAATTGCCAGTGATCAAAGTTTCTAGATGTTTACGATTTGGCCCAGAACAAGTTGCGCTCTCAGAAACTTTGCATACATTTGTAGATGCGTCGCAAGATGCGTATGGTGCTGTTATCTATTCTAGAGTTGTCTATGAGAGTGGATCGGTGTCGACACGCTTAGTCGCAGCCAAGTCAAAAGTTGCTCCACTAACGACAACAAGTATTCCTCGTTTAGAACTGTTGGCGGCAGTCCTGGGATTAAGACTTACTGAGTCTACTTCCAGAGTTTCAGTGGTGCACTGGGTCAAGCAGTCTTTTGGTCTGACAGTATGAACGTTCTGTGGTGGCTTAGAGGAAGAAGTCGGAGATTTAAACCCTTCCTAGCAAATCGTGTGGGAGAAATTCAAAGTTTGACGAATCCAAAACAGTGGCGCTACGTTTCAACCCATGAGAATCCTGCTGACTTAATTACAAGAGGCATGAGAATATCAGACATGACCAAGGAGGAAAAGTGGTGGAATGGTCCCGATTTCCTTCAAAAAGAAGAACCATATTTGCCTGTCAATCGAATTGAAGCAGATTTAGTTACAGAAGAAAAAGAAATCAAGAAAAATGCTCAAGACAGACAAGACAGCTTACAAGCAAGAAACGAAGACTGGGCAATGGTTTCAGTTCACGATGATGATCAGTTGTGGCGTCTCGACCCAAAACGCTTTTCAAGTTGGTTAAGGTTGATAAGAGTTCAAGCATGGGTGCGTCGTTTCATAGACAATTGTAGAAGTTGCAAGAGAGAAACTGGAGAATTAAAGTCGGAAGAAATCGAAGATGCTACGTTTCAGGTGATCAGGAGTGCACAAAGGAAGGCGTTTCCCGATGAGTATTTAGCGCTTCAGAGACAAAGAGAGCTTCCAAAGAAGAGCAAGTTGCTCGGATTACGACCATGGCTTGACGAGGAGGGTCAAATGAGATATGATGGACGCCTCAGGTATGCGGAATTCCTACCACATGACGCTCGCTTTCCGATAATTTTACCCCGGAAGAACTGTGTGACGAAGTTGATTGTCAAACATTATCACGAGAAAGGGAATCATGCGGGAGGCACAAATCAAACGTTGGCGACTTTATCGACACGCTTTTGGATCATTTGTGGTCGAGAAGAAATTCGTGAATGGGAGAAGGAGTGCAACGAATGTCAAAAAAGAAAAGCTAAGGCTGCAAAGCAAGTCATGGCTCCTCTCCCACAGATCAGACTTCGATCTTCCTTGAGAGCCTTTGCACAGACTGCCGTGGATTTTGGAGGGCCATTCGTCACCGTACAGGGAAGAAGGACACGTAGACAAAAGCGTTACTTGTGCTTGTTTACTTGCCTAGCGTCCAGAGTAGTCCATCTGGAAATGGCCTATGCACTTGACACCGATTCATTTTTGAATGCTTTCTACAGGATGGTCAACCGCAGAGGCCTCCCAAAAGAGATGTTATCTGACAATGGAGGAAACTTTGCTGGAGCTAACAAGGAGTTATGCGATTTGGTCAAAGAACTGGACCAAGAGAAAATTACTAAATCAACGGCAAACCAAGGTGTAAACTGGAAGTTCAACCCTCCACTTGCACCTCACTTTGGACGCGTTCATGAAACTATGATCAAAGCAGCAAAGCGAGCAATACATGCTATTCTGGGCAATGTAGATATTACAGACGAAGAGTTAACGACAGCTTTTACTGGAGCGGAGGCACTTCTGAACTCAAGACCACTGACATACCAATCGGCTAATCCAGAAGATGACGTTCCACTCACACCGAACCACTTCCTTCTCGGTCAGATCGGCGGACAATTCGCACCAGAATTAGTAGACCACACCGCTTTTAACCCAAAGAAAAGGTGGAGAAGAGTCCAGGAATTAGTGAGGCATTTCTGGCATCGATGGATTCGGGAGTGGATACCTGCTCTTAACATCAGAAGGAAGTGGCTGACTACTGAGCGAGATCTTCAAGTCTGGGACGTCGTGTTAGTCATTTCACCTAATACACCGCGAGGACACTGACCCCTTGGTCGAATCACCGAAGTTTTCCCAGGAAAAGATGGGCATGTAAGAGTGGCCAAGGTTCAAGTCGGAAGGAATGAATTGACCAGACCAATTTCAAAGTTGTGTCAACTGGAACTATCATGAATTATTTCCGGAGACGCAAAGAGGAACTAACTTGAGAAGTGATTGAAGAAGTGATTGCAGTGAATGATGATGACGAGAATGAACAAAGAACTTTTGGACTTTAGTAACTTTTAAAACGTTGAACTGACAGGAACACTCCCCTCGTTATCGACATTATCGTTAAATTGATATGCTATGGCATATCAACGAGGGGAGAAATGGACACGAGGGAATTTGGCTTGTTGATTTGTGTGTTTGCGTGAGATTTTGGTTATGTCATCCTGTATCCTTTGTCTTTTTTGTTTTTCTATTCTAGCATAGTTTCGGTTTCACGCTTCTTTGTTTAATATTTATGTAAATTTAGGTTTATTACGTTCGGGTATAAAAAGATTTTTGCTCTCTTTATTCGGGGTTCGGTCAATAAAATGTTTCTTGTGAACAATAGCGTACATCACAATTTCTTAGCTTTTTCCATTGGTTGGTTTTCGATTTATTATTATTTTTTTTTATTGCGTGACAGTGAAATCGATCTGTACCGTTCGAAGAACAAAACAGCAACTGTGGAATATTTTTTTTTGTTGTAAAATGATAAAACATGGTTTTTAGTTCATAATTTTTGTACATGTTCTCACCTTCCTCTGATATAAATTCATGGCATTCCTTATTTTTTGATCGGGATCATTTGCGGTCCAATATGAGGGTCATTTGCGGTCCGGTATCATTTGCGGTCCAATTTTGGGATCATTTGCGGTCCGGGATCATTTGCGGTCCTGGGATCATTTGCGGACCCGTACAGATCAGTCAGCTGAGTCGATTTGAATGTTCAACATCGACTCGGTACGCGTGTGCGCAATCAGAAACGACGTAATTTGTGTGCACTTTTTGCTGACGACCCCCGAGAATTCGAGAAAAAACGTTCGCGCCTGCATGCCGGCCATTGCTGCCAGACAGGTGCGAATATATATAGAGTTTAATACAGGTCTGTTTCTTAGGCTAAGATGAAGTTAGCCCGCTCATCAGTTTGCCAGTTCCATATACACTGAGGCCTACTAAAATACACATCAACAATATGATCGCGCAAGACGCAAGAAACCGTTACAACAGACCGTTACAAAACATTGTAAAAGCCTTTGCTATCAATCGTTGCATGTTCGAATGAACTTCTAAATTTTAAAACTTGTGCGCGTGCTATCCTTGTACATATTAACATTTTAAGTGCCAGTATGCGCGCGCTGAGCCGGTAACGAAATGCAGATAATTATAACTAAGGATGAACTTTTGTCGGCATGGCCTGCATGTGGAATTAGTTTGTTTCGTTTGTTTAATTTAATGTTGGCAGTTCCGATTTGAAGATGATGAAGTGCCTCTCAGTCGTTCATAGGTTGCATCGCTTAGTCAGGTTTGAGTAGGGTTTCAACTTGGCCAAGATCTTCAATTTCACGGTGTAGTGTTGCTGTTTGCTTTTAATAATAATAATAATAATAATAATAATAATAATAATAATAACAATAATAATTATAACAAACTTTATTGAGCACTTTTCCATACAAACTTGAATCTTGACATAATAATGATAATAATAATAATAATAATAATAATAATAATAATAATAATAGTAACAACAATAACAATAATAATAAATACAAAGATTTGGAAATCGAGATAGAGAGAATGTGGGGGCTGAAAACAACAACAGTCCCGGTGGTTATAGGAGCCCTCGGTACCATCAAGAAGGGCATGGAAAGCTACATCAACAAAATTCCTGGCAACATCAACATACATGAACTCCAGAAAATAACTCTCCTTTCTACCGCCCACCTTCTCAGGCGGGCCCTCTCCATCAAGTAGAAACCCTCTTTGCCTCCCAAAGTCCATAGTTTGGACTCGGATGCTGCGAGAGAAAATCACCCACAATGACACTAATAATAATAGTGGAGACAGCGTGGCCGAGTGGTTAGGGCGCCGGACTTGAAATCCGGAGGTCGCGGGTTCAAGTCCCGCTCTGACCACTTAGATGGAGTTGTTTCTCGGTAGACCCTAGTTCAACTCCTCGGTCATGCTTGTAAATAGCCAACTGGTCTGCCTCCCGCCGGTTGGGATTTTAAAGCCTATTACGTTTAGTTGATATATTTGTTTCTTTCATTTAAAGTGGCATGCTTGTGAACCAGCTAGGTGTAGCTAAGCGCATTGACCACTATAAACAACAACAACACAACAACAACAATGATAATAATAATAATAATAATAATAATAATAATAATAATAATAATAATAGTAATAATGTCGAGGAAAAGGTTGTTGTTATTCATCGTGGTAGATGCAATAATAAAGTGTATTATCGTTTGTCTCACGATGTAATCACTTGAGATGTAGATCGCGACGTTTCGACTGCTTACTGCTAGTCTTCTTCAGGCGATAAGGTCGACTGATTGCACGGTATCATTTATATCACAAAGGTCGGCTGTGATTGGCGCATTTCGATCCTCCTATTGTTCCATTGTTCCGGCGAGTGGCTGTTCCCTCAGTGGTCCGCTGTTGTACCGTTCTCCTGTTGTTGTGTTTCTTGATCGTGGGTATCCATGCTTCAGGAATTTCAATTCTACTATCCCTGTTGATGTTGTTAGGGTGAAGTCTTATGTGAATAGCTTCCTTGACCCTACGTGTGTACCAGTGAGGATCTCGATCAACAAACTTGACCTCATTCCAGATAGGATAGTGGCCGGTCTCGTGGGTGTGTTCAGAAACGGCGGAGGTCTGGGTACGGGCGAGTCGTATATCCCTGTCGTGTTCTTTGATCCTCTCCTGCATAGATCTCCCTGTTTCCCCGATGTAGACTTTGCCGCACTCACAGGGAATCCTGTAGACAACACCATCTTGTTTAACCGGGTTGACGGTGTCCTTTGGTCGCACTAAGTGTGACCGAAGTGTCGTGTCGGACTTAAAGACGGTGCGAATGCCTTGTTGTTCTAGGCAGCGGCGGAGAGACTCCGAAACTCCTTGGACATAAGGTAAAACGGCGATGGATTTAAATTCCGCGACAGGCTCTCTTCTTGGGGTTGCTCGTGCCTTTGTGATCTTCTGTACAAAAGAGAAGGGATATCCGTTAGAAACAAGTACAGATGACAGATGTTTCTTCTCTCCAGCGATTACTGATGGTTTGGTGACGAGATGCTTAGCCCGGTCGTACAGACACTTCACAATACCGCGCTTTACTGACTGAGGGTGGTGTGAATCATACGCTAGGTACTGATCAGTATGTGTTGGTTTCCTGTAGACATTGGTGGTAAGGCGGCCATCAGGTTCTCTGTAAACTGACGTGTCGAGAAAGGCGATCTTGTTGTTGTTCTCGATCTCCATGGTGAAACGGATTGATGGTTGTTGACTGTTCAGGTGTTGCAGGAAGACGTCAACTCTATCCCGATCCAGGATGGTGAAAGTATCATCTACGTAGCGTTTCCAGATCTCAGGCTTGCAAGGTGCGAACTCTATTGCTTGTTCTTCAAATATCTCCATGTAGAGATTAGCAATAACCGCGGATACAGGGCTCCCCATGGCTGTGCCGTCTCGTTGTTCGTAAATCGATCCGTTGTACTGGAAGTACGTAGACCTTAATACGAAATTCAAGAGGTCCGCGATTTGAACTGGTGTAAGTGTCGTGCGGTCAGCCAGGCCCGCGTCGTTCTCCATTTTTTGTAGCGCGGCTTGTACGGCGCCCTCGATCGTTACGTTGGTAAACAGTGACTCTACGTCGAAAGACACCATGATCTCGTGGTCCTGGATCCTCGTGGTCTTGGCTAACGTATTATCTCCTCTTGCAGGTAACTCGAACTTCACAGTGAAGAACTCAACTGACTTCGCATCCACCATCGCCAGTAAAGAGATCCAGGACCACGAGATCATGGTGTCTTTCGACGTAGAGTCACTGTTTACCAACGTAACGATCGAGGGCGCCGTACAAGCCCCGCTACAAAAAATGGAGAACGACGCGGGCCTGGCTGACCGCACGACACTTACGCCAGTTCAAATCGCGGACCTCTTGAATTTCGTATTAAGGTCTACGTACTTCCAGTACAACGGATCGATTTACGAACAACGAGACGGCACAGCCATGGGGAGCCCTGTATCCGCGGTTATTGCTAATCTCTACATGGAGATATTTGAAGAACAAGCAATAGAGTTCGCACCTTGCAAGCCTGAGATCTGGAAACGCTACGTAGATGATACTTTCACCATCCTGGATCGGGATAGAGTTGACGTCTTCCTGCAACACCTGAACAGTCAACAACCATCAATCCGTTTCACCATGGAGATCGAGAACAACAACAAGATCGCCTTTCTCGACACGTCAGTTTACAGAGAACCTGATGGCCGCCTTACCACCAATGTCTACAGGAAACCAACACATACTGATCAGTACCTAGCGTATGATTCACACCACCCTCAGTCAGTAAAGCGCGGTATTGTGAAGTGTCTGTACGACCGGGCTAAGCATCTCGTCACCAAACCATCAGTAATCGCTGGAGAGAAGAAACATCTGTCATCTGTACTTGTTTCTAACGGATATCCCTTCTCTTTTGTACAGAAGATCACAAAGGCACGAGCAACCCCAAGAAGAGAGCCTGTCGCGGAATTTAAATCCATCGCCGTTTTACCTTATGTCCAAGGAGTTTCGGAGTCTCTCCGCCGCTGCCTAGAACAACAAGGCATTCGCACCGTCTTTAAGTCCGACACGACACTTCGGTCACACTTAGTGCGACCAAAGGACACCGTCAACCCGGTTAAACAAGATGGTGTTGTCTACAGGATTCCCTGTGAGTGCGGCAAAGTCTACATCGGGGAAACAGGGAGATCTATGCAGGAGAGGATCAAAGAACACGACAGGGATATACGACTCGCCCGTACCCAGACCTCCGCCGTTTCTGAACACACCCACGAGACCGGCCACTATCCTATCTGGAATGAGGTCAAGTTTGTTGATCGAGATCCTCACTGGTACACACGTAGGGTCAAGGAAGCTATTCACATAAGACTTCACCCTAACAACATCAACGGGGATAGTGGAATTGAAATTCCTGAAGCATGGATACCCACGATCAAGAAACACAACAACAGGAGAACGGTACAACAGCGGACCACTGAGAGAACAGCCACTCGCCGGAACAATGGAACAATAGGAGGATCGAAATGCGCCAATCACAGCCGACCTTTGTGATATAAATGATACCGTGCAATCAGTCGACCTTATCGCCTGAAGAAGACTAGCAGTAAGCAGTCGAAACGTCGCGATCTACATCTCAAGTGACCACATCGTGAGACAAACGATAATACACTTTATTAATAGTAATAATAATAACATTTACAATGCGGACATTTCATAAAATGCTCAATTGCGCATGACAAGATTAAAAACGGAATAAAAAGGATAAAAAGCTAAAATTACAATTAAAAGTAAACTTATAATGATTTTAAAAAGTTAACCTGGATTTGTTTTAACTTTAACGGTAAACTTCGGCAAAATTAAAAGTCAACCCAGGTTTGTCGACAGTTGAACGCCTCATCAGGCATATGGTGTAGCTCAAAAACCGACGGTATTCGTGGAAAGGTAGACGGTGTCGCGACATCTTGACGGCCAGTACCGCGAGTAAAACGAGTAAATTAGACGAAGATTCCTCTTAAGAGTAGGTTTCAATTCAACAGACAAAAGGGCTAAATTTACCAATGTTTAGGCAAAGAAATCCTGGACTGCCGTTTTCCTTTCATCGTCAAATGCCGTAAGAGATTTCTCTCCATTAGCCGCAGCAGCTCGGTAGCTCAGCAGCAGTGTACATACAAGCGCAAACCGGAAAAAGAACCGTTGGTTGTATATAGAAGAAAAAAAAGATAACCAGATGTGATAGAAAAAGGCGAGACATCAGAATTTTATTTCCATTATTCATCTACAAAGCTTTATAATTTAGTGGAGTTTGGCTCGTCATCACAGCCTGCGAATGGAAAACGACATCCTACTAGTATTGGAGTATTCCGTTAGCAAAGTCAGTAATTTTATAGTTTCCTTATAGTTTCTCTGCGGCCGTTGCAACACTTGATTTGCGAGAAAACCTCAAACCGTCAGTTGTATGTAGCTGCCTAGTTTAGTTCATTAGTTCCGTTTAAACAGCTTCTCTAATAACTGCTGTCAAGTTACGAAACCTCGGTTAGCAGTGACTGTGCTTATCTTCTCTCGTAAAAGCACGACAAAATCTTGGCGCGTTAGTCAATCGTTCCATGCTGTCTAAATCCAACGGTCCTAGCTGGAAGAGGTCGAAATAGGAAACGCCTGTGTTTGTCTTTTTCTTTTTTAACAAGTTTTGCGATCTTTGTTAAGGTATTCTTTGAAATGATAATACTTGAATTTTGATTCCTTATTATAGTTCATGGCTTCCCTAAAACGCGAAGATAGATCAAGACACTGCTAAATATAATTAGGCTTATTTACAGGAGGTAGCTTTTAAGAATCTCCAAAAAGTGAAGCAAGTTAGGGTCAGTTGTAACGTAAACCATGGACAAACAGATACTCTGTTCATTTTTCCCTGTAAAATATTTTTTTTGCACATGATGGTGATGAATGTTAAGCGCATGTTTGTGCATTGGTTAGATCTGGCTGATCGAAATTTTTTGTTAATTTAGTAATAGCCAAAGAAAAATCGTGTTGTATGAAGAAATGTTACTTAATTTCAAGTAGAATTTTGATTAAGTCCCTCAAAGAACAACAAAACACGCTCCCCAATAACGTGCCCACTTAATTTGTCCAATTATTGCACACTCGATATTCAGTTTGGTATAGTATAACTGAATATTTCTCGATTCGATTTTAGAGTTTTTACAGGCCACATTAATATACGTATATTTTTTAATAAAGCATTTGTTCAATTTTATATTGCATTAAATGTGATTTAGATATCAATCAAATGTGCGCAATCTTGTTCTCGACCACAAGAATCTGATCGATAACATACTTAGTTATTAACTGAGCAGGAAGTCTGCATTGGAGAATCTTGATCGAGGTCGTGAGTACAGACCGAGGTCTGTGCACACGATCGAGGTCAAGATTCTCTCATACAGAACGACTAAGCTGGGTTAATAAGATGTTTATTAAATGGCAAACAAGAGAAAAATAATTCGTTTAATGTAAATTCGTTTATACTAGCTGACATTTTCCCTGCGAACGTTCGAGATGAGCTTAACTTAAATCTGCTAAATTTTGCTCGTCCTCTTTACTTTTTTTCTAATCAGGCTTTTTGGCAATTCCATCGAACTAATATTCTTAGAAGGAAATAGTCAATATTTTTGTATTTAAGTTTGCAACGTTTACACCGCAAGGGTGTAGACTGTCCATGGTCAATATCGATTTCAGCAAATCAAATTCGTGAATTCTTTAGCTCACAGTTCTTGTGAGACACAGCCATATAATAAATGCTATACGTGTAGATCTAGCAATGATGGGAAGTGAGCTAAAACGTGTTGCCTTTAAAACTGTTTAGAAAATATTTAAGATTGTGCGCACGCTCTCGGTAGTCTATAGGTGTGTTTAGATCTTAGTATATGTAGACACGGTTGTGACAAGAAATATTTTATAAAAGCAATAGGGGACTTTTTAATCCCGTGTTTACATCTAAACTCGAGGAGGGTTGGAAAATTCGTGACAGTTATGCAACCCACCGACGTATGGCGTATGACTAATCTGACTGTAAACTGGTGGTCAACGTCTTTTAAATTAGACTTTCGAGCACATTTGACTAGATTCGAACATACAGGTTTTGAGTTTGAGAAAGTTACCGGGTTTATTCACATATATTTATCAGAGTAGACAGTCATTGTACTGTTTTAGTACCAAAATATTTGTATTTTTGTCAAATAATGTATTTGGTGATAATTCAGAGGGGACGTAGATCATGCGAAACCACTGGAAAACAATGTTTCAGTTTGGTTCTATAAAGTTGCCGCACTTTTCTGAATCAACTCGCTGAATTAGGAATGATTAACATTACAGGCAGGGTTGATCGTTAACCATTCTGCGGTCATATTTGACGTCAGGTCAAAGCCGTAGTATATATATTAAATGAAAGACATCTAACATATCTCACTCAACTAAAAATGGGTTATACAATGTTAAACAAAATATAAGAATTTATGGTGGTTGCAAGAAGTGTCTTTTATGCCCATTCAATTTTGCCCGATATTTCACTTGTTTCATTTTCTTGAGAGCCTAAAATCATATAGTAATGATATCTCGTAGAAAAACAAACGTCTACCAGGGCACGCAGACAGTATATTAACGGTTTGCGCTTGACATTAACCGACAGCGTAGTCGCAAGAGCATCACTGGACAACGAACAAGTTGAGATTTCATTGTTTAGTACCGCTGGATTTCAAAGTGTTGGAATCTATTGTTTCATTTTTGCCATCTGTTTGGTTTTTATCGTCTGGGTGGCCCTGGTTTCAGTAATTAAACGCACTGACGGACAACCGAATATTTCGCACACTTGCATTTTCCTTTGATGTCGGTTTTAACGGGTTCCACTGAGCTGTTGTGCTGTGAAAACATGTAGGTAAAGGGCCGAACTTGATGTAATCAGGCAGCTACTTTGGTTTTGTTTTTGTTTTTGCTACGGTTGGAGTTTGGGTGAGTAGTCTAATCGGAAAGTAATTGGTTTGGTTTTACGCCACTCAACTGAAAACCGTTCTACTACGCAGTACTTAAGCCTTTATTGCCTGGCGAGACAAAGGACACGACGACACCCGTTAGTTAATTTTAATTAAAATCCACTCCAAGTTTGATTATAAATCCAGTGCATGTTATTTGTAAGTGACAATGTCCTATGATGCCACTCCCGTTAGTATGGACCCCTGAAATTCCTCAAGAAACAACAACAACAAAAAAAACAAACAAACAAACAAAACAAAAAAAACACAAACAACCAAACAAAAACAAACAAAAAAGTAAATGAAAACAAAAACATCAACAACAACAACAACAAAAAAACAAATCAAAGAAACAATCAAGGCGACGCTCTGTGTTACGCTACTAGTAAGTCCTTGAACAAATCCAGGCACTCTGACATCTTGAGTTACTGTTTGGGTTGTCACCTGTTAAGACATTGTATCAAAAAACAAAAAAGTTAAGATCTATAATACATTTGTAGAAACTAATGCCCTGTCGGCGGTGAACTTCCTTCCAAGCCTAACGGGGTCATGTTTACATGGTTTAACATTCGCGCGTTGTATGTAAATCTCGGGAAAATTCTGTTAGGTTTAATCCAAGCAATGCTCATTTATGCTGCTTCTTACGTTTTTTCGCCTTGTATCCTAATCCTCGGGTAACTGTCGTTTTTATCATTTTCTTCTCGTGTTCCCCTTGTTGTACGCTGCTATTTAATGTGCCACATTTACATTATTTTTGTCCTAGAAACCACTGGAAATTAGTTGTTAAGAATGGCTGACTGTTAGGATCGAGAAACGCCGGTCAACGTCCCATTTGACAAATCGCTCATATTTTGCCCAAAGATACCCTTAGGTGACCTAATTCTAAAAATCATATTTAAAGGTTCCAGCGAATTTTTATTTTTCAGAAATTCGCGAAAATTTGAAAGCGCGGTCAAAGTGCGGGTTTTCGTGTAATAAAATGACCGAAATAAGGTGCGAGGACGAAGCGCTGCTTAAGTTTTAAAATACACTCAATTGACTTCAAACTTCACACAAATGTGGAACAACCACTCTAATTTATTCCTCGATTTAAATTAATCTCAGATATGTTGATATAGTGGTTTTCCGAACCATTTTAAAAACAGCTATGAAGCGTGTGAAAAATAACGGCAAAATATAGGTCATGTTTAACAGCATAAAAATGCATCTGGTACCTCACTTTCCGATTATTTTACTTTACAGCCTTAAAATATCATTATTAAAGATATACCATGCCAAGTTTCATGCTCGAACTCGCAGTATTTCCCTTTGTGAAAAACGAAAATCTATGTCAATGTGTTGGGCGCAAATAACACAATAATTATGCACGAACCAGAGACAAATCAATTTCAATGGCGAAAGTAAAAGGCTGTCATTATTTAGAATCCCGTCAATTCACTACTATCAGTAGAAACATAATGTCCACTGCATAAAAACTGTTTTTAGACGTTTTCGAACCATTGCGCGTTAACTTTGTTTAATTTCGTGTCCGCCGTCATGTCTAGTTTGTCATCGCGTGTATTTCCTTAATGTCAACAACACGTATATGGTTGTCATAACAAACGCAAGAGATTTCCTGGAACCTTAATGTTTTCGATTCACCAAAACGCTTTAAGTTCGTTAAGACACAATAATGGGTCAACTTGGAATGCTTTTTAGCATCAAGGACGTTAAAGGATTGTAAATTAATTGAGTTGAAAGATCTTGAAGCAAATCAAAATCGCGCCCTCATTCTAATTTGGTAAACAGCCGATCTCCGTTCAAGTTCAAGAAGTCGAGAGGTTAATCCGGCAAAGTAGTACCGGTACAACAACAAAATCAAACCGAGGTCATCAAAAGTGTAAGTTTAAAAGTGTAGTGGCAAGTTCCAAATAAATTTCGCCTATATAAATTGGAAACAAGATGTGAAACGGTCTGACCCGAAACAAATTAACAAAATATTAATACGACTAATTTAACCCGAAAATGTTACGGAAAACATACCTAAAAGCCGTCGATTCCCCTCGATACCACTCCGTATTGCCTTAAAGAGCCCAAGCTTTCTGCTGTAAGAATCAGAGGCCTCATGAATCTGTAGTTATTATATCGTCAACCATGCTGCGTGGCTGATATTCGAGACTCAGTAAAAGTTGTCACACAACCGTACGAGCAGCCCAGTCACGCTTTCACTGCTCTTGCGCAAATGTTCAACATTTCGCAACTTACATAAACCGACTACAAGTTTAAAGTAGTGACAGTAGATTGAAATGTGCTTTTTAAAGCTGTCCTATCGAGGAACAATTATTTCTTGTTTTTGAATGGCTCTTAGTTGTAGCTACAGTCGGGGAGGTGGGGAGAGGGTATTCCCGGAAATTTCGGATATCTGTATGCCGTGGAAGACTCCTTAGACTTCAATTACTTTTACAATTTTATTGTATATTCTTACTACTTATCTATTTTTAGCTATCACTATTTATTCAGCCAATGTCTTAATTATGTAGGATTATGTATTACGTAGGATTTTATTAATTTATAATTTTAGATAGTGCAGGTCCACATCAGGACTTAGCGTCTTGCCAATTTTGATCTCCAACCTGCTTTATGACATAAATTATGTATGTATGTATGTATGATTAAGTGGTCTCCAGCTCTTAACGCCAACACTGAAACACTAGATGATTCTCGAAGTATCACAGGGGTCACTAAGCTAAATAATTTGGAGTGTAGCTCCGCTGAGTCAATTAACCGTTGGCGCGCATATTGCATTGACCGTGGACAGGTGGAAAAACAGTTAAACCGGAAAAGCCTGTTGCACATTGTAATTTAGCGTTGTCCAACACGCAGTCTGTCTGGTTGTAATGTTAATCGTATTTGAGAGAATCTCAAGTTTTCTTTCGACACATACTGGGGTGACATACTACTAGATGGGCGTGGCCGGGAGTCACGAGTCAAGTCAGTCAACTCGCCATGCTTAACCGAGAGGAGTGACTGCGACCTTAACATCAGTGCCATTATCAACGGGTGTGACCGAGGAAGCCTCTGCTGAGGTTTCCATAGATAGTAACCATGCACGGTAGGGGTGTATTGATGTCTTCAAGGCCGCTGCATTTGTGTCTTTTATAGGCTGTCTACTTTAGAGAGGCACTTGTCGCTGGAGAAATGTACTCAGTCCCTGGAAAGCTATTCCCTTATGGACTTAGCCAAAATGTGCTACAACCGTTGCTTGGAGCAGGCGTTGGCGCTTAACTCAAAGCCACAATAGGTCACCAGGAAGCCCTCGTTGTTTTGAAAAAGGTTTGGGCTCTCAGGGCAGTCAGTGACAAGCAGCAATCGTATCTTATGGCAAAATTCCGCGTTGGTCAAACGACAGGCCGAAAGGTTGACGCCGAACTGGTGGCGCGGGAATGCGCAGTGCCCGGAATCCTTATAATATTCGTTCTTTTTCAGGTGCTAGTTTTTCTCTCACCTAAGTGCCGCAATGCGCCAAAGTGATCCTGATGAGATGCATGTTCAGGCATCTGAAGAGGAGAGAAATTTTAGTCACGAAAGGAAGTTGTAGAAATACTCCAGCTCCAGCATCCTTTGGTACAGGACAAGCGAGACTCCTGTGCCTTGGCGATGGAGGGTGACCTAAAGAACCTGAAACTGTGTATCCTACCGTGCGGGTGCGAAGACATGGGACTAGATATACCTCTCCTACTCGTGCGCGGAAAAGCTCGAAACTCGACGCTTCTGAAGTATTTTACTAACAACTGCACTTGGCGGAAGTATTCTTAGGAACTGCCGGTGTTTGGCTTCTTCGGTATTTAGCAAACACCTCTTGCGGGGGTGGGGGGGGGGGTGGGGAGGGGGGAGGATCGTTAAATTTTTGTAGAGAAGGAGGGGGGGGGGGAGTAGAGGAGGAAGACACTTAAGAGGAAAAACTAACGGCCGAATCGTCTCAACCTCGTTCCCAGGGTCTCTCATCTCACCACCCCCCTGGAGCGACCTCAGCATATCAGTTCATTAGAATAACACAGACGCCTATTAGGATAAAGCGTAGGGACAATCTGCAGTCCTTCCACTAGTGGCTCACTATCACTCTTCTCGGTTAAGCATGGCAAATTGACTGACTTGACTCGTGGCTCCCGGCCACGCCCATCTAGTAGTATTTCACCCCAGTATGTGTCGAAAGAAAACTTGAGATTCTCTCAAATACGACTAACATTACAACCAGACAGACTGCGTGTTGGACAACGCTAAATTACAATGTGCAACAGGCTTTTCCGGTTTAACTGTTTTTCCACCTGTCCACGGTCAATGCAATATGCGCGCCAACGGTTAATTGACTCAGCGGAGCTACACTCCAAATTATTTAGCTTAGTGACCCCTGTGATACTTCGAGAATCATCTAGTGTTTCAGTGTTGGCGTTAAGAGCTGGAGACCACTTAATCTTCCACGGCATACAGATATCCGAAATTTCCGGGAATACCCTCTCCCCACCTCCCCGACTGTAGCTACAACTAAGAGCCATTCAAAAACAAGAAATAATTGTTCCTCGATAGGACAGCTTTAAAAAGCACATTTCAATCTACTGTCACTACTTTAAACTTGTAGTCGGTTTATGTAAGTTGCGAAATGTTGAACATTTGCGCAAGAGCAGTGAAAGCGTGACTGGGCTGCTCGTACGGTTGTGTGACAACTTTTACTGAGTCTCGAATATCAGCCACGCAGCATGGTTGCCGATATAACAAATACAGATTCATGAGGCCCCTGATTCTTACAGCAGAAAGCTTGGGCTCTTTAAGGCAATACGGAGTGGTATCGAGGGGAATCGACGGCTTTTAGGTATGTTTTCCGTAACATTTTCGGGTTAAATTAGTCGTATTAATATTTTGTTAATTTGTTTCGGGTCAGACCGTTTCACATCTTGTTTCCAATTTATATAGGCGAAATTTATTTGGAACTTGCCACTACACTTTTAAACTTACACTTTTGATGACCTCGGTTTGATTTTGTTGTTGTACCAGTAATACATTGCCGGATTAACCTCTCGACTTCTTGAACTTGAACGGAGATCGGCTGTTTACCAAATTAGAATAAGGGCGCGATTTTGATTTGCTTCAAGATCTTTCAACTCGATTAATTTACAGTCCTTTAACGTCCTTGATGCTAAAAAGTTTTCCAAGCTGACCCATCATTGTGTCTTAACGAACTTAAAGCGTTTTGGTGAATCGAAAACATTAAGGTTCCAGGAAATCTCTTGCGTTTGTTATGACAACCATTCACGTGTTGTTGACATTAAGGAAATACACGCGATGACAAACTAGACATGACGGCGGACACGAAATTATACAAAGTTAACGCGCAATGGTTCGAAAACGTCTAAAAACAGTTTTTATGCAGTGGACATTATGTTTCTACTGATAGCAGTGAATTGACGGGATTCCAATTAATGATAGCCTTTTACTTTCGCCATTGAAATCGATTTGTCTCTGGTTCGTGCATAATTATTGTGTTATTTGCGCCCAACACATTGACATAGATTTTCGTTTTTCACAAAGGGAAATACTGCGAGTTCGAGCATGAAACTTGGCATGGTATATCTTTAATAATGATATTTTAAGGCTGTAAAGTAAAATAATCGGAAAGTGAGGTACCAGATGCATTTTTATGCTGTTAAACATGACCTATATTTTGCCGTTATTTTTCACACGCTTCATAGCTGTTTTTAAAATGGTTTGAAAAACCACTATATCAACATATCTGAGATTAGTTTAAAGCGAGGAATAAATTAGAGTGGTTGTTCCACATTTGTGTGAAGTTTGAATTCAATTGAGTTTATTTTAAGACTTAAGCAGCACTTCGTCCTCGCACCTTATTTCGGTCATTTTATTACACGAAAACCCGCACTTTGACCGCGCTTTCAAATTTTCGCGAATTTCTGAAAAATAAAAATTCGCTGGAACCTTTAAATATGATTTTTAGAATTAGGTCACCTAAGGGTATCCTTGGGCAAAATATGAGCGATTTGTCAAATGGGACGTTGACCGGCGTTTCTCGATCCTAATAGTCAGCCATTCTTAAGCATTCAAGTCGTCGTGCAATAAACTTACTTTACGTTAAACATATATTGGCTTTGCTAGTGATTTTGCTACAGCTTTCATCCACACTTAGTGCAAAAAATCCTTCCAGTGCCGCTGCGCTCCTCGCCTCTTTTTTTGTCGAGCGATGTCATGTTTGATCGATAAAATTTTCTAAGTCGCCAAGTTAATTACGTCCCATGGATTTCCAAGTGCACGTGAAATCATTTTGTTCACCAAAAAGCGCAAGGTACATTAGAGTAAAATAACATGTCTCGGAGGGTCTAGAGCAAATATAAGCCTGGTATTCCCTCTCTACAGGAAAAAAAAAAAACATCTCATCATTATGCGGCATACACCTCCACTCTAAGGCAGTTCCAGTTATGTCTGTTTATTGGGTGACGACGGATGTACCTTGCGGAAACCTTTACTTGTAAAGGTTAATAACAAACAGATGAGTCTGCGGGAGGGAAAGAAAAAAAAACAACAACAACAACCTGGGCCGGGTTGTTCGAAGCCCGATTAAGCTAACCCAGAAAAAGGTAGAATTTTGATTTGAGTTTTGTATCTTTACGGTGAGGTTTTCTGTATATTGTTTGGCCTTCTGTTTTGAGTTTTAATAATCACCCTATAAACAAAACAAAACAGCAAAAACCATTTGTATAGAAGAAAAAGTTATAATTTGGTTAACTTTTAGTCCTGGGTTAGGGTTAACCGGCTTCCGAGCAATCCTGCCCTGTTTCCAACAAGTTAACCTAATATGAGCCCAAGATCCAATCGATAACCAGCACTTGGTCAGCGGTCAACTTCAAAAAAAGAGTTACCTCGAGGAGCTGTAAACTTGAGCCCGCGATATGGTCACGTGACAATCAATCAATCCTTTATTTGTTAGGGCAGGTTTATAATTACAAGACTGAATGAACAATATTGAATCGGCAGCCAAAAGGCTGATACTGGTCAGCGGATACCTTGTTTTGACAGTTGATCATAACATGGATGTCCAATATCAAGGAAGTACACGGTAAACCAAGGCTGCATGTCTGTCAACCTACTATTTGGAGTATGGCCGCCATGTTGGGAAACTCCGTCACCGTCGTCGCCGTCGTGCGCACGCGCCCACGAGCAATACCGCTAGCCATGATAACCATGAGAAAATCAACTCATGGGTTTCTTTTTGTTTCCTATATGAGTATGGGGCTCCGCTTGGCGGCGCTCCAGGCCGCCGGAGCTCCGCTATAACAACTTACTAAGTTAACGTCTCTTTTATTGGCTCACCACACTTTCCCAAAAATATGTAAGGGAGCAGACCTCACTTAAGTTAGAAGTAGAGCCTAATCAAGTATCTATTCTTTCAACGGAAATCAGTACTAACTTACTAGGTTTTTAACTAATGCAAGTTGCGATTCGTTAAGTCACTCGATTTACATGTACAGTGCAGGAGGTGCAAGATGGCCTAATTGTTGGAAGACCCCGAACATTTCATTTCCTTTTTACTACCGCATTTGCATTGAAGTTCACAAGTGATTTAACGATCTATCTCATTTCCTAGTTATGGATCTTTTTTTAATAGAACAATAAACTTGTGACGATCAGCATTGAAAATGACACTTAACTTCATGTTCCAAAACTTACATTAGAGTTTGATGTTATATTACATATTATTAAATTCTCAGCCTCGGATAATGCAATTGTAGCTTTCTGATTGGTTCACTGGATCTCGGTTACCAGCCATTATACCTGCGTTTGACCTTATATGGAAATGACTGCGGCAAATGTCGCTCACAATGAGCTTTTTCGCGTGAAGCAAAGGTTCGTCGACAAGAAAAATGGATGAAAAAAAGCACATTCGGTGAGCTATCTACACGGCAAATACAGGAAATTATGGACAATGCCGACCCAGTAATAACAAAAAAGCCTCAAAGCTCGAGATAAGATTATTTAACGGTACGTATACGTTAAGTTTCCCTTAAAGTTGCAAAATTAAAATATGACCGGCGAGATTTTACGCATTCATGAAGATTATGTAGTCCTGGTGGCACCAAATTTTCGAAACCGATATAAGAAATGTCAAAAGAAGAACTGAATGTTCAGTTGAAGTGTTTTTACTCGTCTGCGAGGAAGAAAGATGACACGTATTGCAAAAGTTCATTGATTAAATCCATTAAAGCCGCCAGTTGATCATTTCCTTCACACGCGCCGCACAACAAACCGTTTTCCATTATCTCTGACCAGGCAAATAAATTATTAGAGTATATGCATTTGTAAAAGGCCGCAGGAAAACAGGCATAATTGCCGGCGTAGTCCATAAGAAACCAGTTTCCAATGAGCAGATGAGGAAACTGTTCGACTAAGCAAGCTCGAATCGGCCGAGAGCAAGAATCCCGCACAGCTACAGAGGACGACCTAGTTTTATCTCAGTCTCTTTTTTGGTCGACGACGACGAGAGAATCAACGACAGCTAGCGCCAACAATTCTGTCCTTGCGAAAAACACCTCAAGGAGTTGAGTGTTTTGAGCTGAACCGAAGTAAGCCCGGTTCTTTACCAGCCACGAAAAACCACCAGGGTGGCCTCGGAGATTCTGAAGATGAATCTGACGCTAAGATAATTTCTGTCCTTGACTCTAAAACTGACCAACAATGAGCTCCACACATACAGCTCGAAATGCCAAGGCTTTCAAAGCAAGGGACTCCTGAGAGAGATCTTGTCGAGAATAATTTTGGCACAACGTCTGTGTCACATGGCGATCAAAGTTTTCCGCAGCATTATTACGATGGCAATGTGCAAGTGCACAATTATTTGGCTCTTCTCCATGACTCGAACTCGAACGCTTTTCAAATTTTCTGGCCAAGGTTATATCTCCTTCATTTGATAGACGTGTCTTGAATTGTACTTGATTGCAATTTCATTCAGCAAATTCTTTTGCTTCGCTCTCAAATTTTTCATTCAACTAATTTTACAAACGGCGCGCATGTCATGTGATTTCCCACTTGTTGTTGTTTTTGTCACATCGACTTCCGGTCGTTTTGTAAAATCAAAACCCAATAAAATTAAGCTATATTTCCAAGAATACAAACGCACCGAATTTAATAAAACAATTATTCCATTCGCGCTTGTTGGATATGAGATTGGTTATAGCCAACTCGGCCCTACGGGCCTCGTTGGCTATTTACCATCTCATATCCAACGCGCGCTCATGGAATAATTGTTAATTATTAATTCGCTTATCTTTCACTCCGGCAAGTTTCCACATCTCTGGTAAATCGAATTTGGCAGGAATAATAATAACAACCGCGAGGGGGTATAGAAGAACTACTTTCTTCCGCATCTACAGGACCAAATTCTTCGATTATCAGCATTGTGACCCTATTATATATTTAAGCACGCATTTTGAAAGATTGGTGATGATTTATGCGACGGTTACCTGTTTCACATCGTGTCCCATTAAATCCTGGTGCGCAGCTGCAGTTGAATCCGTTCACTCGGTCTGTGCAGGTCCCGTTGTTCTTTCAGGGATGACTTAGACAATCACCGATGTCTGTGTTAGAAGGGAAGATTGAAAAAAAAAAAAAAAAAAAAAAAAAAAAATACAACAAATGATGTTATATTTGATTGAGCCCGGAATATAAACAGGATCAACAACAAGTTTGTATACCGCGAACTCATCCTCAATTGTCAAATTTTTCTTTTTTTCTTTTATATTTTGCGTTCTTTTTCTGACTTTATCTATTCAGACCCTTTTTTTCTGGAACGTGTTATGTTAAGAGGTCAAATAGGATTGGCTGTTAGTAAACTGAACGCATTGCAGTCCTATTAACTAGAAATACTAATACTTACTTGTTTCGCATTGTGTTCCATTAAAGCCTGGTGCGCAGCTGCAGTTGAATCCGTTCACTTCGTCTGTGCAGGTTCCGTTGTTCTTACAGGGATGACTTGCACAGTCATCGACATCTGTGTTAAAAGGGAAGATTGAAAAAAAAAAAAAAAAAAACGACTACAGATGATGTTATATTTGACGGAACCCGGAATATAAACAGGAACAACTTCAAGTTTGTATACCACGAACGTATTCTCAAATGTCAAATTTCTCCCTTTTTTTTTGAACACTTTGTGTTCTTTTTCTGACTATATCTATTCATACCCTTTTTTCTGGAACGCGTTATGTTTTAAAAGAGGTCAAATAGAATTGGCTGTTAATAAACTGAACGCATTGCAGTCCTATTAACTCGAAATACTAATACAGTCGAACCTCCAGTTACGGCCCCTTCTCCTAAGCGACCTTCTCTCCTCAGCGACCTGTTTCCGAAATACCAAAAGTTTCCAGGTCAAATCACCATATTTGGAACCTCATACAAGCGACCACCTCTCGTAAGCGACCGCGACCTTTTTTGGAGGTAAAACTTTAAAATTTTCTTTTCTTTTCAACCTCCTGCAAGCAACCACTTGACATATGATAGAGCGAAAATTAATAATAAGGTGTAACATTATCGCAGTCTTTGGGTAGTATCGAGAAATGCTGCGGGAAGTACCGGGATTTTTTTTAAATCGAAATCACAGGAATAAGACATTTAAAACATGGGTTAAGTCTCTGCAGTTACCATATGCTAATGGGCTAAATTTTGACTTAATATGTTCGAAGCTCTCCTAAGCGACTACCTCCCGTCAGCGACCACCTAAGCTTGACATTTTGGGTGGTCGCTTACGGGAGGTTCAACTGTATTTACTTGTTTCACATTGTTTTCCATTGAAGCCTGGTGTGCAGCTGCAGTTGAATCCGTTCACTCGGTCTGTGCAGGTCCCGTTGTTCTTACAGGGATGACTTGCACAATCATCGAGCTTGAGAGGTTCAAAATGTAAACTCTAAAGGGTTAAAAGAAAGAAAGAAACTAAGTTCTGGTGTAGTCAAGCAACATTTTTTACTTTAAAATTATATTGACGAGATCATTGTTCAAGTGTTATCGTCGTCTTACCTGCTTGACAAGTACTTCCTGTGTATCCTTTCACACAAAGGCACAGATAGCTGTTCTTCTCATAAATTGACAGGCAAGATCCATCGTTTTGGCATGGTCCACTCATACATGGAGTGCAAGCCGAAACTCCTCCCCATCCTCCACCCCATCACTTTTCTAATGGTCCGTCTCTTAGCGGGGTTGCCACCAAGACATTTTTGTATCCAGCACCCTGCGCAATATTAATTTTAAATGGTTCCTCATAGAGCCACGTAGAAGCCAGACACAGTCACTACACAAAAATAGGAACCGCAACCAGGATGCAATTTGTTTGGTTTAAATTAGAGATGTGTAGCGTTGAAGAGGGCGTAAATTCTGAAACTAACAGGAAAATATTCGAATTCCTATATTCAAGCCCAAGTCAAGGCCACGATTGTGTGTGTTGACATCGACAAATTGTCATAAGGCGAATAGGTGACGAGGGAAAGCAACTATCTCCAACTTAGGCATATTGTCTTGATGTACTATGTACTATTAAATTCTCAGAACTGACATTAAAAGAAATGTATGACAGCCAAAGAGGAGAATATAAATTTGGAGCTCGTGACTTAAAGGTTCAATTTACCTGAAGCAATCGTGTCATGGAACACACCACTGGGATCTCTGTGGGTTTCATCGTCGTCTCTCATTCCAGGAAAAAAGGATAAAATTGTAACAAAAAATGACACGAGTTATTTCCGACACTTTTCAGGGATGTTGAAGCTTCCGGCCTTGTCTAATAAAGCTCGCCTGGTGAAAATAAATAAGAACACTTGGAACACTTCGTTGCATTGCAACGATTAAAAACAATGACCGCATAATGTTAAATGAGCGACTTGAAAGTCAACAAGAAATCAAAAGTATCAAGCCTTTGAAAGTTTTCTATCATCATCGGTCGAATGAATTCACCAATATCAGATCTAAATGTCGACGTGCATTTCTAATTGGATGAGGTTTGACTAATATTTAAAGAGTTCTAATTGTTTCGAAATTTTTACAATTCGTAAAGAACGTTCGAACAAGAAGGCCAGGTTTCTTCTACAAAATACACTGGTTTTAACTTATGTTCTTACCTTGGCAAGGCGCAAAAACCATTTTAATTCGAAGCACGTGCTTGCAAGGTTTGCTTGAAGTAAGTTCTTGTTGCAGGTGTTGGTGTTTCGTAACGGCTCCAAACGAATTAAGGACAATTCAAAAACGCAAGCTTGGTACTTGTTCCCCAGAAGTGGCTGAGAGCGAAGTTAAATTTCTGCTAGCTAGTTGAATTTTTAAATGTGGTGGAAGATGTGTGGCCGAGGAATTCAGCGCAGCAAATGTTTCAGCGATGTATCATTTGCAATTTAAATTTGCACACTTTTTGCGACCACGTACCGCATGGCTGATTAATTGCAACCATTTGATTGGTTCGTCTTCTTATTTTAATTAGTGCGGATTATTCAAATTTCATTTGTGTACGAAGTTATAATGCACCGCCCAGACTACGCCTGAGGAATTTGAAAACGGAGGTTTCACTCTAAAAGCGCATGAAATATTTTCGTCCACACTACGCCGGAGAAATTTTAAAACGCAACAATCACCGGTCGTTTTGGATTTGTGTTTGAGGAAAACTCCGGCAGGGAAATCACGTGATTATCGTGACGTCATCGTTTTCGAAAAGCTCCGTTTTCAAAGTGTTTTCCGTCCACACGAAAACAAAAAGCCGGCTCTTTCAAATTCCTCCGGATTTAAGAGTGGGTTTTCGAAAATCTCCGTTTTCGTGACCGATTAGTGTGGACGGTGGGCCCATCTGTAGAAGTAAAGCTGCGTTTTCAAATTTCTCCACTGAGCGTAGTGTGGACGATGCCTGAGTGAAAAAGTGTTTTTGCTTTCTTTTTTATTCCTAGAAACCTTCCAACAACTCATATTCTGATAGCAAAGCAGATAATTATTAGCAAACTTGATTGTCTTCCAGGGTCGTCCAGTCTTTCAGCGGGATGAATTAAGAAAGACACTGGCCTAGAATCAAGCCTTGCCAACGAGACACGTCAGTGAACTTATATAACGTTAAGCCTGTTACTCCCTGACCCTAAGATGAGTAATGTCCGTATGTTTATATATAAGTGCCTTATTTAACTTCTTTAAAATCTTCTACAATGGAGATTTACATTTTGAAATTTCTTTTTTTTCCAAATGGCCAGCCAACTGCGATTTTTTTCTTCCTGACATCCGTTCTCAGACGCGGAATTCAATAAATATATTGTCAATATTGGTTCATTCCCACCGGTTCAGTTCATGCCTGCCAGTTCAGATGACTTTTTCCGCTCTAAAATTGGTCTCGAAAATATGAGTACGGAAACGCTGTACTGTTCCCACAAATTCTCCGTACCACAATTAAAAGAAATGTTTGCGAGTCACTAAGGAGAATTAACATTTCAGGATTACAATGCACAGATCATCACTGTCTTTTAACGTTTATCAGCTTTTTGTGTCTTGAGTTTTTCTCCTCGCTTGAGCAACTTTCGAGGCAGTCTCTCGTTCCAGTGCTCGGCAGATGAAGTCTCCCGCATCCATAAGTTTGTCCAAGTTTACCCCCTACGTAATAATTTAAAAAATAAATAAAGCAATAAATAATAAAGAAAAAGACGGACCTAAGTTTCTGTCTGGGATCATTACGCCATCAGCGCGACTTGAAATATTTAGCCTATATCTTTCAATAGACGAGTTGCGATATATTGCAATTCTAACTTGGCGCCGAGGTTTCGGGGAATAAAACAAAAGAAGCTATTTTCCACCCTAAACCTCGATTTCATTTCTTCTTTGTTTTATTCCCATAAGCCTCGACATCAAGTTGGAATTTTATCATCTCGAAATTGGCCTGGTCATCAATTCTTTCTAACTCTACACATCACCCAAACAACACCTGACAAGACAAAAAACGATCTGAACAAAACCCCAAATTCTTGCTCGAAAATAGTTTTTACAGTCACCTACGCCGTTGGTATCTTGTCATTGCAACGCATCTTTAATTTCTGGCACTTTAAATTTTCCAGATTTGCTACTTAACTCGATCAAATTTCTCTTCAACTCAACTTTTTCAGTTGCAGTGTCAAGTCACGTGTTCCTTAATCTACGTCACCGTTCCTTTGTTTTGGAGAAAAGAACTGACCAAAGACCAACCTCGATCCCAGGCTCGCTCTCCTTTGCCTTTCCTAGGAGAGAGAGTCTGGGATCTAGGTTGACACAAGAGCAGGGCGAAAGTTGAGCCAAAATGGCGGTAAATTTGAAAGTTGGGCTGGCTTAATTATTAGCAAGTGACACTGCGCCGTGCCCAGTGAGTCAAACTTGAGATGAAGACCTTCAAATGAAAACTTACCGTTTCAAGGCCCATACCATGAAGCATATACACAACGTCTTCCGTGGCAACATTCCCAGATGCACCGTGCGCGTACGGACAGCCACCCAGACCACTGACTGACGCGTCTACCGTCCGTACACCCAGCTGTGAATAGAATAGACAACTGACACTCATTACGGTCGAGTCGTCCTGGACTTACAGCTCAACACCTTGTATGCTGTTAGAGGAGTTCTCACTTAAGAGAAGGAAGTCTTTCTAGATTGATTTGGTATTGGTTTCACGACACTCAATTGAAAACTTCTCAACTACGCTATGCGATTGGTTTAGAAAACTCGCGCCACTTCGTCATCCAATAAGAAGCAAAACTAAACTCAATCGCGCCCCGCGCGTAAATGTTTTCCCGCGCTTCGAGTCAGTTACGTGTAATTGTTTAGAGTTTTGATTGGTTCATTGATTGGTCCTTTGTGATTGGCCAAAGTGATTACTTTGCGTTTAGTTTCACGATACTCAATTGAAAACTGCTCTAACACACTCACACATACATACATTTAAATTTTACTTACTTGCAAGGCTGTGAGAATGTTAGCCAAGGCTTGGCCATACGTGTCATGGCAGTGAATGGCCAGCTTGTCGACTGGTACAGTGTCTAAGACACCTTCCAACATGGCTTGAGTTGTTCCTAGTAAACATTCAAAGATCGAATAAACTATTAGAACCCTGAGAGCATGACGATTTTCTTCCATAGTTTGCAGATACGGCCCCGGGGGCGGGAGATTTCCCATGTGAAAAGGTCGGGGATGCCCGTCGGAAATTTTGAATGAAACCCCAGAGGAGAGCAATCTGGGTGTGCCACGAGCTTTATTCGACCCCTAAAAGATACCACTTTAATTAGACATGACAGTGTTTTTCTATTTGTGGCGTTCGTCTTGAACAACCCAAGTGAGACCAAAATTCGTGATTTATACTCCTAAGCAGGACGAAAAGTATCCCGACCTTTTCACATGGGAGTTCTCCCGGGGGTTGTGGACAATGTTCAGCCTTCGGCCGATCTTAGCACACGCACCCGAGAAGAAACCTCCAATACCCATGAGTACATTTCTAATTCCAATGTTGCCACAAACAATGTTCTTCATGTTCTACTTACGACATAGCGCTACCCAGATGCGTCTTAAATCCGCTCTGATGGTTGCATGATACGGTGGTTGTAATAGTATAGAGCCATCGGTGTATGTATTTTTTTAAGTAAAATTTCAGATCTCTCTCGATTGAGACATGAATTCAGTTCAGCACATAAAGAGAGACTTCCTACACTGTAACGACATCTAACCTGGTGCTCCAACACCAATGGTGTCACCAAGAGACACTTCATAACATCCCATGTCAAACAAGCTCTTTGTTACCTGCACGAGAAAGAGATGGTTATAGTTACTAAAGTTGCAGTTCTTTTTCAGGAAGGCACAGGGCTGTAGTACAGAGATTGCCGCAACTGGGATCATAGCAACATGAATGTAATTTACAGATGTGCAAGCGAATGATCGAAAGCAACTTTTGGGAGTTTAAACATCTGTACTCAGACGGCGACAGCGACGTGAAGGACAACGCCGCTTAAAAAAAAAAAAAACATTTATATTATATTTAAGTCTAATATTGCAATATTTAATCAACATTTATTCAATTTGTCTATCATTGTCAGAATTATCTCAAAAGTGAATAAGTAAGACAGCGTTTAGCGTTGGTGGACAGTGCTGGTGAAACAATTCACCATTGAGGTCCCCATTGTGATAGGTGCAGTAATGCAGAGTTTGGTAGTATGGAAGGTGTACTGGCCTGATGGTAAACACATACTGGATTTGTATTGCATTTGAGCAGTTAGCGTTATTGCCTGGCCAGGGTTGATGTTTAATGTTTTTTTCTTTTTTTTTCGGGGGGGGGGGGGGGGGAGACAAGGTACCTTACTCTCACAGTGCCTCAGAGTCTGTACTCAGGTGTATAAATGGTTATAAGCAAGTTCAGGAGCAACAGCTGGAGTACCAATACTTCACTTGCCTTGAGGTATTACAACATACAGTAATGGCGTTTCTGAAAGAACTGGCCAGATACACCAAAACAAGTACACTTAAAGTTTCCTTCTGTGGCTAACAGGACGACCAGGAAAGGTGACGACATGTCTTTAACTGATTGCCAAGATTGCCGAACATGAAAAATATACTTGCAATAGATAATTAATCAATAATTAAAACTAAGTAAGGCTTAGCTAGATGCCCATTGACGATTTTAAATCTTACCATTGCTACAGCCTTGGGAGCAATAAATCCCTCGTATGGACAACCAACAACACAGGAAACATATCTACAAATAAAACAAACCACAAGGATTCATGAACTAATGGAAAACTCAGTAGGTAATCTCAGAAATTTTTTCCTAAATATTTTGCCAAACCCAAACTAAGACAACTATTGCCTTATTCACACCAACTAAACTAGTTTAACTAAATCAAGTTTAGCTTTTTCCAATTTGTCAATTACGTCTAGCAGTCATTTTGAGAGGACAAATTTCAAACCAGGTTAAATTATTGCTAAAATATTTTAATCAAACAGGTTTTTACCATGTTAAGTTGTGGGGTGTACATGGTATGAGCAACTAATTTTTAACCTTGTTTAGTTAACCCACTTTTAAACATGTTTTAATTGACAAATTGTTGGTGTGAACAGGGTATTACATTATTATTAATACTGTATCACTTGCAGATTTCAGAGCTGATAAACAGCAAAACAGGTGTCTCCTAGTGAAACCACTGAGCAGTATAACATCAAACCACAAAATACGGCAAGGCTGGAATGTCAGTGATCTCCTGCTATCAGCATAACTGGCTACAATGCCGAGGGCAGGAGATGAATGACAGTTCAAGCTAAAAATATGACACGAAGCCTAAGAACATAAAATGTCTTAATTTAAATGGTATTCTAATTCATTTTAATTCAGAGGTAAACATTTAACAAACAATACTGTTAAGAAACTTTCCCTGTACTCATATAAGAACAATCATTAAATTACATTGAAAACCTCACCCTCTTACTAGAATATTGCTTTTCCTTGCAGCTTCGCAAACAGCTTCAAACCTTTGTAGGCTTTCTGATATGGAGCAATTAATATTCTTTCTAAACATAAAAGGTATTACATGTAAAAGTGACATTGGCATGTGTTATAACTCATTCAAAACATATAAAATCCCAATTGAACGACCCTGTAGATTTTTAATATTTGACACATGAAACAGTCACAAATTAAAATGTACACATCTGCATTTATCTTTTAAGTAAAGATTTTTAACTGATACATTAAAAAAAATAAAGGTAGAAACTCTTACAATGTAAATGTATTGTATGGTTACAAAACACAACAGGCATCTGCCAACATAAGCCAAAGAGAGCCACAAGCCAAAATTTTTAGATGAAATTAATGTCCAACCAGAAATCTCTGGCAGGGTGACAGGGCTTTGTGGATTATGGATACATGAATTTCATGGAACAGCACAATGAAAACTCCTTGACCACATTTTCTCACCTACTGAAGGACTCTGAAGCTGCACCAAAGATGGCTACTTCCTTCACACCACAGTCCAGCTAAAAAGACAAAGTATCACCAACTACTGTACAATATACTTATCTACAAAAATGAAGAGTGGTGAAATCTGATAATACACTTCCATCTGGTCATGTAAATTGTCTGATGTTGTAAAGAAATGGCACTGAAACCAGAGTTGTTGCAGTATTACAACTGAGAAAATAGTGGAACTTTCAAAGTTTTCAGAAGATCTTTGTGATGTCATTTGCCAACACAATCAGAAAGTTTCTATATGTCACTTGAAATTTAAATAAACACTTGGTACTATTTAAAATATTTCCATGGTCTATTATGAAAAAAAAAACATTCAAAACACTGGCTTCATTTGAGTTTTGAACATTTTGACTTCAATTTTAAGGTCTGTAGGAATGTAGACCATGGAAAAAGGTGGTTGACCTTCAGTTCTTTATTGCATTGTTTAAACTATAGCTACTGACCGCTGCTTGAAAACCTTTGAGGTTTGGAGTGAGCACTGGGTAGGAAATGCCCGGGATCTTGTTTATTCCTCTTATGACTTGCTCATGGTCTGCCATCTATGACACAGCACATATACATGTATCGACGTAAACAAAGAAACATCTTGAAGTTCACACCTAGCAAAGGGAGATGCTCAGAGAGGGGAGAGGGGTGAGGGGTGAAGGGTGAGAGCTGGTTGGTTAGGGGTGAGGGGTGAGAGATGAGGGGTGAGGAATGAGAGATGAGGGGTGAGAGATGAGGGGTGAGGGGTGAGAGATAAGGGGTGAGGGGTGAGGGGTGAGAGATAAGGGGTGAGGGCTAAGGTGTGAGGGTGAGAGATGAGGGGTAAGGGGTGTTGGGTGTTTTGGGGACCTTAGGGCTAAGGGCTGAGAAGTTACATGTATGGGTGAGAAATGCTCAGTGATGGGTGAGGGGTAAAAAGTGAGAAATGAGAGGAGGCAGTGAGTGATAAGAAGTTACAAGAGAAGGGTAAGGGGTGTAGACATAATTATTACCATTATTATGGCTGCATCTTGATCACTATCATTCTGAATACCTGTGGAACCCATTTGGGAGATACAAAACTGGTTGCTTCAATTGATGAAAGGCCAGTCTCTGATAGCATATCAATCAACTTGATCTTAGACTTAGTTGGTACAACTGCCTACAAACAAAAAAGAACCATGCAGTTATGAACAATAACCACAGTCACTTGTCTTTCCCTTCATACCTGAAAGGACTGGAATATTTGATCTGCCAAATCAACCTCTGCTGAGCCTGGCAGACTTGACCTTGCTATTGTCATCCCAGAATATTTTGTGTCAGGGGCGGGGGAGAACACTCTGTGACGCCTGGCACTGTTTTTGTGTTTTGATCATCCACCAAAAAGTGACGCACATCTGGTAAAAAAGCGGGCTGAGCGGCAAAATCAAATTTGAATGCGACATAATCATTCTCTCAGTAAGTAAAATGGCAATATTTCGTAATCGGCAGGATATTTCTAATGTTTTATTTGGCCATGATAAACAAAATTTTGTCGTCTTCCTCATCATATCGTTTGTTTGAGGAACAGAACGATTATTTATTCAAAAACACGCTGTTTTGAAGGCGTGTGTTTTTATGAAATGTCGTCGTTTCTTCTTCACTGAATTCCACAGGAGTAATCGTTTGAGTGGAAATAATGAATTCTAGCTAAGTTGCACTCAATTCAAATATCCTATTCTCTTAGATAGGCATTACACTAAGAGAAAAGTGCAATGTCAGTTTTCTAGACGTGGGAGAACCTATTTAACAGAAGCCCATTTTTTTCAAATTTACCCTTGACAAACACTCAAGACTAATGTAGAGGTGGTAATCGTATCACACTGTAGGAATAGACCCACACACACAATGCGGCGGAACTTTCTTGCCGATCGACGCGAACGCAAATTCATGTTCTTGCTTGACTCAAACTGGTCTTATAAATTCTGTTTCGATTGGTTAAGAACCTTGAACAAGTTATCTTATAAATTAAACTTTTCCCTTGGCAACTCCTTAATTGGTAAACGCTTCCTTTAACATAGGCAGACCGTGAACGCTTAAAAATAAACAAGAAGATATTCTTATGGGCAATTCAGTAATTTGGGTATCTCATGTTTTTTTTCCAGTTATAATCTAAATATATTTATTTTTCCGTTTCAACTGTGTTGAGTTTCAGCCACACTATAAGGTTTCAATACCTCCCCCCCCCGGATCTTATGAGGTCAAGCATGCATGCACCTTTCATTTCTTCAATTACGTTCATTTGCCTTGTTTGCTGACCAAGTTCCTTGTCTTTTAATCCCTAACTATCATAACTGCAGCTTATTAATTGCAGCTTAAATTACTCATACATTTTGCCTTATTTTGAATGTGCTTTCTCTATACAAGCTTACATCAAGACATTTCAGTCCCAGTGAATGAGAGAACACTAGCAATTCTGACAATTCTCCCTTATAGAGTTCAATATTATTCTGATTCATCACTCTTTCAATGTGCGATCTTAACAAACTGTTTACAAACAGTAATGAAATATCACGCCCCGACACCCATCCACAAAAGGAAGTCTGGGAACAGGTAATAGCAACAATGACACTGCCAGGCTGGTGAATGTTACAAGCTATTATGAACTCATGTCTGACAATGATGAGTGACCATGAAACATGGTGCAGTGGAACTGAACAACCAGACTGCGAGTGACATTGTTAAGTGTTAGTGGTGTGAAAGTGATTGCTAGTTGGTAGTGTCTGTGAACTTGGACCAGATCAGAAAAGAAAAGGTTCCATACTAGAAGTTGACTGAGAGTAACAAGTTTGTACTCAAAAACTGAAGCTGCCTGATCAGACCAGTCTTAAAGCCAGCTTCATCACTACTTGTAAACAGTTCCTGAATTGTGTATGTGGGAGGACTCATTGTAATGACATATATGGGGAAGCTCTGCTCAAAAGTTTTCAGGCCTCAGATATAACTATTAAAGGGTAAGGATTTCTGACAAGTTGAATTCAGGTTTACGAAAGGGTACAGAAATCTTTCTCTTAGGGATTTCCTTTCTTCTGGTTCTGAAATGTTGTTGATAATCTCTCATTTACTCTCCTGAGCCAGAATGAGGGGATTCTGATATATTGTTCAAAAAGATATTTTAAAACTTCTTTCTAAGGGTTAAGAAAAGGGATACAGTATTAAGGGGTTGGACCTTGAGATGGAGCTTCCCCATTTAAAACTATGTAGAATACCTCCCCACCCCCACCCCCCTCTTTGTGTAACAAGATGTTCAAATTGTTTTCTGGGAAAAAGCAATTAAAAAACAAAACAGTGCCAAGGGATTGTGTGATTATCAATGTAAGTTTCCATTTGTATTTTGAATTAAAATGGGCCTAAAGTTATCCACAACAGTACAAAATAACCATACTTTGCATCTTCATAGAGAGACTCAATAACTTTTTTTTAATCTTGAAAATGATCTCAGAGATAAAAATGTCATTTTTATGGCTATTTATCATCTTAAAATGTGTTGTGAAGAAACTGCTTATTAGGAAAATATAAATGTTCAATGAGAAAAATGAACAGAAAAAAGCAACAAGCTGTTCTTTCAGAGGAACTCCTATATTTTATAATTGTTGTAAACCTTTTACAGAATGCAACTTTTGGATAGGTTGCACTTCACTGTCAAGGAAGAAATCACACCAGAAAGGCTTTGTATCTTTATTATGATTTGCATTATCAGTGAAACAAATCACATTTGGACAGGTCCACTGGCACTCTTACATGTATGTTAAAGATGGGAAAAGCAGGTTCAGCATCATCTAAATCAAGGGATTGTATGCCAGTGTGGGGTGTATATGCCAGGAGGTAACCACCTAAGAAAATGCAAACATAAATGACAGTCACTAAAATTAAACAACAACTGAGAACTTTTAGAGGCCTCCATCAGTCACAAAAAGACCAACAACCAGATCTTTTTCAGTTTAACAAATTGACATCAGTTTTTCATGCATCTGTCTTGAACATTATTGATCATGAATTTGGTCATAATGTTGTCACAGTTGCTGTGGATCCATGGGGCGATAGCATACACTCAAACACTCATCAGCAAACACAGGAAAAACTGACATCAATTTGTTTTTTTTAAATAACAAATTCATTGCCAAATTGTATGCTTTCACTCATTGACACATCTCTTAAATTATAAATTTATGTGCCTACAGGTCTACTTATTGACGATGAAAATTAGCCAATGAGCGCACAACAATTTCTACAATTATCGTAAAAAGTATAATTTTCGTTAGCAATGATTATTTTGTTAGTAAGGGTTTCAAAGGAAAAGTCCAGTGTAAAAATGTTATCTCAACAGAAAAAGTAATTTAGTTTAACAAGAGGAATTCAGAAGAACACTGATTAAGAAGAGAAATAAAGTGCTTCTCTTGTTTGTATTTCTCTTGTGGGTATTTGCTCATTTACCACCTAAGAAAAACAAGATATAATGTATAATTTTTACCTCTGCTGTAAATTTTTCAAACCACTTTGTTTTCACTTTCAGAGTGGTTCTTGAAAAGAATCACAAGCACACCACCCACCCCCTAAGTCCCTACTCCTACCCTACAACACTTCAGCCAGGATCCCATATCAACCCCCCAACATAACTTACCATAATACTCCCATACTACAATACAATCTTTTTTTTATTTTGTACAGACAGACCTATTGTAGATTCAAACATCAGATCTCTGACCTTTTGGTCCCCTTCAATCATGGCAAATTTATTTATATTTGTTGGTCTAATTTATTATTGCTCTCTGATTCCCCCTTCCCCTTTGATGACATTAAATTGATTTAAAAAATAAACTGGTGTAAACAAATTAAAGCAGAGGTAGAAATCGAGCCATAAAATTACTATAACTATACTATTAATATCCATATGTTCTATTGTAAAGACAGTGTATTACTACTTAAATTGAACTTCAATGTCAGAGACAAAAACCTAAAAACACCTGAACACAGGTCAGTGAGGGCATTGCCAGTTTTGCTTTTGCCAACAACCACTCTCCCTCAAAAATATAGAAGATAATAACAAATTAAAGCAATAACAAAACCAACCTCTGTCAATTCAATAACCACACCAAATTTCCCTCCAAAATTCTCTTCAACGCCTTACAGTAAACTTTTGCCAACAGCATAAATTCAACTCAATGCTTTAACATGCTTCTCTCATTTAACTTTTACCCCTTGAGTCAGAATTTGTAGGTGTATCACATAGAATTCCACAAAAGATTAAAAATGCTGTTAACCTTTCGCAAATATCTGCATCAGTTCCAAAGATATTTAAGTTTGAAAAATGTGTAAAATATGCAAATGAGGTTACTGATGATGTCATACACTCAACCTAATATTACATCAAGTTGGTAGGCTTATAGTTCTACTGGAAACACACCTACGGCTATTAAAATTATAATTACAGCCTGTATTTTCCCATGGCAACTCATTCTTTTCCAGTCCCCTCTAACCTGAGGCCACAACTTCAACCTTACATATTAATATGCTTGTTGGATCATGCAGATGAGGCACCATTGGTAAATATCAAAATGGAAAGCCAAAGGTGGCCAGAAAAGCCTATATCAGAGAAGGTTGAAACCCAGTATGTTGCCATGGTAACAAAACTGTTAAGCTCATATTATGGAGGACATCTGCAAATTTCATCATAATAGAACTTTTTAAAGTACTGTCCCTAGGAGCCTATAGTCCCTCGTATCTGGATAATAGTTCAAAACTTGTCTGGGGTACTGGATGATCTAACTGGTAGGTGGGAAACTCCCAGAACATTGAGGAGAGTTGCAAGAATGATTGTAAAATTAGCTCTTTGTAGGTGCTCATTAGACACTAACACTGCTAACATGACTGAGTTTTGGACAATATATATTTTGGTTTTTTGGATACATATGTAAACAATGTACTGTTACTGGTCATACAAGAGGTACCTTCATACTGAGTTAAGTCTTAATGTGTGTATTTAAAGGAGAAGGCTTCTGAAAGGGTTATACTTTTATAAAGCACCTGGCAGAAAGTACTATTTTGGTCTCCTAAAGGAGGACCATTGTAACTGCTTGATACATGCATATGAGACCCATTTTTCATTTTTTCTTTATGAGATGGAAGGTAGATGCCATTTAAACATTGATCAAATAATGAACAAAGGTCCTGTTGCTACAGAGCTACATTGTATCCCCACCAGATTAACAGAATATGAGGTGTTGAAGACAGTTCTTTGGAAGAACTAAAAAAAAGCTGTGTAAACAACCACCAGCGGCCTGTGTTCTCACAGCATCTCTTGTTGAGTTAATTTGATACAGAACATAACTTTAAAATCTCAAAATAGTTGAATTTAACTAATAGTTATGAAGTCCTACAAGTGTGAGAATTTCAGATTGTATCATTGCACCCAAGTATGAAGTTTGATAGAGAAACAATGGTAAATCATGCAATTCTACTTAACAATATTATTGGATTCTGAGCTCAAGATTCCCATCAGGTGATAATACGGTTGATACAGCCTCAAACTATCACCTCAAAGAAGTCGACCTCATAGTCCAATAATTGTTGAATAGAAAGAGAGAAGATGTTCTCTATTTCATTATAAATAGATAATAATAGGTTAAAGCTAATTACAAGATAAAATTTGAATTCTGTCCAGCATTTATTTATGAACCACTCTACAGTACACAGGAGGGGGGGAGGGGGGGGGGGTTACTACCAGAAAAATTTGGTGGGGGTGTGTGGCCCGCTTCCCAAAACCCTTACCCTATTGATCACCAAAATCTGCAATTTTCCCTACCCTATTTAAGACCAGACCAAAAATTTGACAACCTATTTACAACCGTTGCCACTGACACAGTTGCCCTAAACATAATTTTTGAAGGCCTTTTGTTTATGGTCTTATCAATAATGATGAAAAAGTAGCTTCTTCTAAACAACATTACCCAATTCAAGACTAGAGTACAAAACCCATACCCTATTTAAGACCAAAGTGGCCAAAATTGCTACCCTATTTATGACCAAAATGACTTAAAAACTATACCCTTTGGGGCCACATATACCTATATAGTGCATATTACGGAGTAGCCCCCCCCCCCCACTCCCCCCACCGGGTCACAGTAGAAGTGGGTAGCTGTCAAAAATGGGAGTAAAGTTAAGAGGTAAGGATATACCATACCATTGGGAGCTAACCCTAAACAGGTCAACCCCTTCTTTTTGAGCTGCCCAAAGAAGTTGATCCCCAGGGCAGTATTGCTGTTCAGACAATACAGAGGAATGTACAATTAACCATTGGATGACTGAAGGAAATTAGTTCTACTCATCTAGACTGCTTCACCCCTTTGTTGATCTTTTCTGGGAAATCTGATATCCCCAAAGCACGCATTTACAATGAACTCTAGCTCTCAACATAGATTATTTCTTACAGAGAAAAAAAGAATTCAACAAGAGATACGGAAATAGGATACTAACCTTGTGTATACGATTTTCCACCACATGCTCGTGGATACAGAGCTTTAACTGTGTTCACTTTAGAAAAAAACGGCTTCTGTTAAACGTGTTCCCGTAGTGCACAGTGCAAACTATGGCCAGCAATACTTCATCCAGGTTGTTGTTAACATTATAGGCTATTGCACTTAGTGTTATCACCGAATCACGAACAATAAGAACCAAAAGTCGGAACAACACCAGTTTTGCAAATGTGTAAAATCTGCCATTCGATGACAGAAGGCTCTCCGTTATTTTCCTTCAAAACAATGCAAAACTGTTCTCTTTTGCCGAAAGTTTTGCTTAAAAAGTCGAAGGAATGTGCCTGCAACATCTTTCTATCCTCAGTATGAAAGGACACGGACCTGATGGTTTGCAAATAGAGAAAAATCTTCCCCCATCAAAACGCCATTTTTTTCGCTTTGTGAAACGAACTGCGCGGCACAGTTTAAACCGGATGTGACGTCACTTTTTGGTGGATGATCCCAGATACGCAAATTTCAGGAGTCTTCTGCCCCGTTCCTGGATTGTGTAAATAAATGCAATAAACACAAACCAAAACATCCTTAGTCTATTTACTGAATCTAACTATCAATCAAAATCAACCACATTACAGTTGAATTTAAGTGCAGTCAACTCTCTCATAGTAAGCACATCTCATAAGCTACCACCTTCCGTAAGTGACCACTTTGTAAATAACTGTTTGGTGTCTCAGTCAAATACTGTTCCAAGAGCTCTCTCGTAAGCAACCACTACTCAAATTTCTTAAGCGACCGCGACCAGTTTTAAGACCAGAAGTTTGACGTATTCTTTTGTTTTCTGTTTGCGCTAAGCGACCCCCCAGCAAGATCATGTATGATTGTTAGAAAATCTTTACTCAGAAGTGACAAAAGTGTTTTTGAGTAATGATAATACAGTCCAGATTTTGCGCATATGCAACCCATGTTTGACTCTGTTTTCCTGGGTTTTGTTTGGTTTAGATTTTGATCAGGTGATTTTAATTAACAAGAGACACATTAACAAGAACACTCTATTGTCCTTTTCCTGAAAACTGTTGCAAGTGAAAAAAAAAATCATTCATTCAAACAACTTAGTTTCTATTTGCCTAATGTAAGCAGTCACCTCCTGTAAGCGACCACTTTGTCTTGTACCAAGGGTGGTCGCTTATGAGAGAAATAACTGTAGTTACATTGTAAGTTCAAACACCAAAAATGAAGATTCAAAATACTCCACCTTATATTGCATCATATGGCAGAGTTTTCATTGTGTGAAAACTGTTACCTGGTGTAAAATGCCTTTAAGTGTTAATTCTTCTTTTTCACAAAAAATTTGAAATCTTCTAAATTAACATTCCAAACTGCTTCACATACCTTTTCATTCTGCAGTCCATCTCTAGGGCCTACTTCTACAATTTTGACTTTCTTTACCAGCTGACTGATAGGCTTAAAATGAAGCATGAAACATAATTTAGACTGTTCATGAGGTTGCATACACTACAACTCTACAACTGGCCATATGCCTTTTCACTGTACATTACATCAACATAATACTGATGGCCTAAGTCATCATGTACATCCTTTACCGAGTTCTTCTAGGGGTCACATCAGGGGATGATTTAGGGGAGGGGGAGAGTAAGATTGAAAAAAGACTGTAAACATTATTATGGTAAGAAAAAGGCCACCAATCTGGTCAGGTGACCCACTATACATAATTTATACTATGGACATTGTTAGTATTTTTCAGTTAGGTTCCAATTTCCAAATTGCAACATTTTGAGCGCATGCCTCATTGATTCTACAACCTGGTCAGTGTAAAATGCAGAATGCAGACTGTAGATTGTAGACTGCAGACTACATACTGCAAACCGGGATAAAATGCAGACTGCAGATCGACCAGGGGCAAAATGCAGATGGCAGAATGTAGACTTAGAAAAAAAAATATATCATGTTATTTCCATTATCGAGTATTGACTCTAAAACAGGGTTATTCAGGCTAATCATAGTGAAAAGTCTGCACTCAAGTTTGCTTGAATATCACTCTGGTTAGACTAAATACCCCTCTTGTTAGCCTGAACATCACTTAGGTTAGCCTGAATAATGTCCCATTTAGTCTGTTTACAGTTAGCTCTCAATGATGGAAATAGTAACATGATTCAGTCAAGAAGTCTACAGTCCGCAGTCTGCATTTTACTCGTGGTCTGCGCTAGTCTGCATTTTACCCTTAGTCTGTATTTTACTCCTGGTCCACAGTCTGCGGTTTGCAGTCTGCAGGTTGCAGTCCACACTAGTCTGTAGTCTGCATTCAGCAGTCCACAGTCTGCATTTTACCCTGACTGTTCTTAACCCCCCTCCCCTCTTGAAAAACCCTGGATCAACCCCTGAGGGCTGTGAGCTTGAACATGTATAATTCATTTCTTGAACATTTTATAAAGAACGTACTGTTTATGTACAGTTGTACTGCTAAATTGTGTGTGCATTAATTAATTTTAAATGCTTACACATAATTTTTTAAAAACACCAGAGAAGTGAGAAGTGGCTTCTCCTTCTTTGCTTTGGTCTGAGTTGTGGTCGACTTCGTATTAGTTAAGGCTGTAACTGCTCAGAATTCTCAACCAGGAATTAGAAATTGGTCCGTAATACAAATTATTGCAAGCAGGTGTGAGATCAAAGTTTTTAAAACTCACTCACATTGAGATCATAAATCTCCACTAAGCCCCATGGTTGCTAACTGAATTATCAAGACGTTTTCTGATGAATGTATTTGTGTGTAGGAGGCTGGAGGTTGGCATACATGTATACATGTACATGTAGATGTGAGGGGGGGGGGGGGGGGAGGGCTTAGTTGTTCTTGCATATGTCTGCATTCCACATTGTATTCTTACAAGAAGCGAATTAATTGAAAATGGTCATTGTAGAGGAAGAGAAAATTAGATGTGTCCTTCTGATCTACATGTACCTTCCTTTGTTAGCTGGAGCGTGTTGTTCGGTAGAACAGGACAGAACAGCGCTACAACTGTACATCGTGTGACTTCTTACTAATTGAGCAAACTAAGCGATCTTACATTTCTTAAAAAGCAACATCAAACCTGCACTAACTGCCTTACCTTACTAGACAACTGCCGTACGCTTCTTCGAATCATTCGCGCTGGGAACATTTGACTTGTCTGCGACGTTTCGTGTGGCCTAATACGACAACTACTACGAGCTCGCGAGCCTGCGATCATAGCAAGTGCTTCTCCCCAGGGATTCTCCCCAGGGATAACCAGCGCAATCTGTTTGTTTGGTTTGTTTTTTCGCTATAAACTGGCATTTAAAACCGCAAAATGCTTGATTAAAGCAATGAGTCAAATGAAGTTTTGGATTCTTAAAGAACTTTATGTAATCGATTTTCTTGACATTTGCATGGATATGGCTCTCGACGAGCATAAAAATGTGTTAGTGATCATTCGCGTCAGAGACTTCTTTCTCAATTCGGACAAGAGAGAAAGTCTCATGACTGAAGAGGATGGGTCTACAAACAAACAAGTTTCGTGTGCCACGTATGTACGGGGGCATGCATTGTAATGTGTGTGAGCATAACGGCAGGGGGGTGAATAGGGAGGGAAACGGACATGGGTACAGGGGGAGAGATTGCCTGCTACTAAAAGCAGGATTTTATGGTAGTCAGTTTTTACTGAGCATACATCCAGACTTAGCTCAGTGTTTTACAGAAACAACCTGTGTGACAATCGTTTCCTGTCAGTATCGGTAGGAGCCGAATGGTCCATGATGGTGTAGAACTCTCAGCTGTGCTCAACCATGACCTGCTTTGAGTTGGACACCTAAATGAACTGTTGTGTAAGCCCTCTTATTGTGTCCCCAGTAAAAAGAAGTAGTTTTAGACATGGATGGAATGTTACTAGTTCTGTCATCAAGCAGGAAAATCAAAACTGCGCCGTAGATGGCTGTTAACTAACAGAGTGCAAGAAATTAGTTGCAGGCTGAGTTCACTTAGCCAAACTTGAAACCGTGTTTCAAAATTAAAATTTTCTCTACGAGTTGTAGATTACGGTTTAAGTAAGTAAGTTTTCAATCTTGAAGCGCGGTTTATCAGCTGTTTGATGGTGTGACTGACTCAACCTGTAGGTAATTTACTCTTTGAACTCACACGGTGTTTTAATTGTTTCATGGGATTCTCAATCCCCTTTCGAATTGTAGTAGGGAAAGCAAAATCGTTGTTGTCGTTGTTGTTGTTGTTGTAGTTGTTTTTCTTTGGATTTAGAGTCCGTATTTGGTTTTTCTGAAAGATTATGTTGCCAAAAAGTCTGTTTCTCATATTTCTTACCTCTATATACGGTGCGAGAGGAAGAACCAAAGCTACTATATAAGGAATGGAACGAAGAGCGACGAAGACTAATAATAATTTAGTATATTTTCGCTCGTAAGGTTAAACTCCTTCACTAATGCGCTGGCTCTTTGGGTTCGTCTCGCGATTTGCCAACGAAATTTTAAGTTTGAGGACATAAAGACGACTTTCTGGGGTCTTTATTAATGTTGATATGTCAAAATAAGGAATAAAACTTTTAAGTCAGCTTCCCGGATCCTTTTCCCTTCAGAAGAGTGTCCATAAGATCGAAACCATCAAAACGGCACAAACTATTTAAAGAGCAACAAAAATAGCCTTATTAGACATTTAGGCTAAGATTTATTTCAGAGACAGACTGCGCTTGTTAAAATGTTATAAAGTAAAGGAAAAAGAATTTCGCATTAGTTTCGATCGCTAATGATTACCTGTCTATCTATTTCCTCATTCTCTTCGTTTTTGAGTAGTTACAAAACTGTTTGAGATTCCACACTTTTGTTTATTTTATTTTAAAACCGTCAGATGTAAACATAACAGATCCAGAAATGACAAGTAATAAAATTGTAGTGACTGACAATGTATGCCTTTCTGAACATTACAATACCGACGGCTAAGACCAACAAAGTACGATGAACGAAGGAGCTGGAGGGACACATAACTAGTACTCATGTCTTTATTGACAAACGCAAAGCAAACTCAGTAGATTTCTTCATATACGTGTTTCTGGTTCAGGCCAAAACCTCCCTCCGGTACTTATCAGAGAGTACGTCACCCAGGTAACAACCTGGACTTTAACTCTGTTTAAGCGATACACTGATTGATCCGGGTTCGTACCGGGCTTGGCCAGATTAACAAGGACTTCAAATCCCTTGTCATCAGTTGCTCGCACCTCATTCGACGTGAAGGAATAGAAGGGATGTGGCTGCAGTTCTTGACGAAAACGGGATTCTCTCGACTCAACAGAAGTGTTGAAAAACTCAGTAAGTATGAGATTCATGTAGAGTAGGGAATCTGGATAAATGGGACTAGTATATATGTGACTCACGATCCGTTGTATGGGAATGGAGTTCTAGCCGCGTAAACATGCCTCGTGACAAAATAGGGCAATTGAATGGAAAAAGAGCTTCATATACCGATGAAAATTTGAGCGTGGCTTGACTGCTTGGGAGCCGACTGATAAATGATGAAATAGGGGCATGCAACGGATATATTCCTTGAGATATCTGTTACTTCGCCGACTTCTTGCTGGCTGGCAAGCCCACGGAAACTGGTTATCTCCCCTAGGATGTACTTGCTGAATGGTTAAATTTTGTTTGTTTGATTTTCCCCGACGCAACGCCCACGCCCCCAATTTTGTTGTGCGTGTGTAAATTAGGGTGTTGTGTCTGCTAACTGGCAGATTCTTACAAGCAAGGTCGCTATGAAGCAGACGGTTAAGTCAATTCTGATAAGGAAAAAGGAAATCTTTACAGTTAGGCATTTTCCAGCAATTGGAAAAATCGTTTTAAAAATGCTAATTTGTTCCTCCTTCGTGGCCATGATCCAGACAATGGTCCCAGCAGAATTGTGACGACTTTGATAGCTCGTGACATGCCCCTGCAGGAACTCCGAAGCGCAAGATGAAACAATGCGTAGATTTGTCGGTAGTTCATGTATGAATATTTTACTTCAGATTGAGACTTTGGCCTTTTCATTCAGCGGTCAACCTTTTAAAGGCACGCTCTGAGATGGAGCATGGTTCAGGTTTTACAGCGTTTTTTGCCGGGTCCCACTTACGGAATCCTCCGCTACTCGCCGACCTGTTTGAAATAATTAACCTACTAAAAATTGTTCGAATACTCTGCTTTCTATCTAGCGTGAACATTTTTCATTTCCCTGTTACTGAAGCGTTTGAAACGAAGCTGAATGGCACAAAACAAACAAACTAACAAGCATTTGTCTTGCCATGCAAGATTTACTTAAAATGACCATTACGTCATTCACGCAATTCCCTCTGACAGCTTTCTAGCAGCCTGATAGTATCAGCGTTCTAACTACAATTTTCCGAAATCTCTCTCTTTTCAGTGTGAAATGACCACCTCATTGGCCAGACGCAACTTTCAGGGTACTTGCCAATAGCAATAGAATCGCAAAGATATTCCGGAATGTTCTGCTGTTTATTTTAGTGTCAAATGTCTAACCTGTCGTGACTCGCAGGATTTATAAATAAACACCACAGTGCGTCATATAAAAACGTTTCACTCAAGGATTTCCATCACATCGTGCCAATTGCTAATTCTTCCCCTTTCTGGTTCAGTTTTTGGTCATTTACTGAAATCTAAAAAAGAGTTAACACCTAAAATAGGCCTGGAATGTTTATTGTGTTGTACCCAATCACCCGATCTTCAGACCACCGGAAACAGATTGGTTTTCATCGGTCACGGAACTGATTTCAGGATGTACCCTTCTTCTATTTATATTGTTGAAGCGACCTTTGGGGAAATTAGCTGATCACTCCAACACTCTTTGTTTGGTTGCTTCTCTTTTTATTTCCACTATTGATGACCTGGGTACAATACTCACAACGTTCTCTTACTTGTTGCTCTTGACTGGTTACAGCAATTACTACAACTACAAGAAACTAACTCGTCACGTTCCTTTTAAAGGGACAACCACGTCATCCATCAAATCAATGTCAATCTGTTAATTAGGCTAACGTAATGTCATGCGCAGTTCAAATAAAGTTCTATTGCGACTGCGCACCAAGCTACTTAGCATATTTTCCTTCGAGGTTATCGAGGTTGACTAAAACGTTTTCTACCTTGATTTTAACCGACTATTCTTAAGTGGCTGACCTAAATAAGGTAACGTGAGCAATATAAAAGTTACAATCTTCGTTCTTACCGATTAAAAGTTTAGGATAACACTAAGTTAAAAGATAAAAGTTGTTGTTAAATATTTCATACAACATAAGTGTTACAAGAAATAGGTTTGCAAACTCCCAGTTTCGTGGGCGGGATTTCCAGTTAAAACTATCCATCTCATTAACTGGACGTGCTCTTGGTACAAACATCCTTTAACGAGGTGCCGCTGCTATTGTTAGGAATCTTTTCTTTATTTGGGTAGAAGTGTGAATTAGGAATAAATTAATTTAAACATCGTTATCAAACTCCTTGAAAAGGTCAGTAAAAAGGGCAAGGTTTGACTGAAAAATTGGACGGGAGACTGAAAATAAGTTAAGGAGTCCAACGCGACTAATTCCAAAAAGAGCGCTTCCAAAATCTAGATTTCAATTTTTACTTCATTTTCTCGATCGACACCCGCGAGTAAACAAACGTGTTGCTGGACAACGCAGCTAAACCGAAAACATGCAGTGCAGCAACGGTGCTCGCAGAACATGAATGTACCAAGGCATCCTACCAAGAATCGGCTACAAATTATTGAAGTAGACAGTACATTTTCAAAATAGTTAGATTACATGGCACCATTTCCAGTTTAACAACGGTCAAGTAATTTACACATATTTCACTGAAGAACTAGTTCCTAGGAAACGTAGCACCTGCGTACACATCAACAACGATAAGAAAGGCAACATTTTTTAAACACCTAAAATATTCCAATATTATATTTCGAATGACCCAACACCTATTTCTCAAAACATTACCATTAACTTTTTACCCATTATCACAACGAATAAATATGGTTGGGAATTTATATCTTGCTTGCATTTTTATTGTTTTACAATATTACGGAAATTCTAAATAATTGCTTCACGTATTTCTTTGTGTCGAGAACTACATCCAATAATTTAAAGTTTTCTTTAGTAGAACAAAAGTCTCCATTCATTTTGGCAAAAGATTCCAATCCCTTTAGCCGAAAGAGACTGTGCAAGCTAACAGTAAACACCAGAGCGCAATAAATGTGTCTACACTCGGTTTGCATACAGAATCATTAATCAGCTTAAAATTGCAATATACGTTCAGTTTCTTCCATATCTCCCTTACCTTTTCGCTGTGCTTTATTTACGACCTTACCACTGTTTATATTACGAGGATCTAAATGTTTGCGTTGCGTACTGACTATATGTTGTATATTAGTATAAATCTACCAGCGTTCTATCACGAATGCCGTTCTTTGATTGGCTACGCTACTCGCTATCTATTAAACAATTAGATTATGAGCTCGCGATAGAAATCTAGAGCTCATAAGCTAATTGTTTTGTAGATATATGAGTACCCTAGCAGTGTGCGCTTGTTAACAAACTGGCTACCGCTCCTTTGCGCTTTCGAAAGTTCCGTGAAGAGGATTTAGATACCATTTTGAACGACTAGTAGATTTATACTAAAACAATTAGATTATTCGCTCTCGATTTCTATGCATGATAGTTGACGAGGGCGCAGTTGACGTTCCGATTAGAAAATCCAAAGTGTTCCTTTATTTTATCAAATTAACCACAGGATTTGTTGCTAGATCCTAACAGCCGGCTGTACAAACTATCCTGGTGCTGTGTTTACGCACCTACATTACGAGGACCGGACCTTCAATTTCTGCAATTTAGGTGTAATTCTAAATTATGCATGTCTTCTTCTTCAACCGTCGCTCTAGCCGGGACCTGCTCACAGCCCCTTTAATGTCTTCCCAAAAAGCGCAGGAACTGTGGTAGAGCAAAGAGAATGAGTGACGCTAATGACGTTGTCACAACGCAAGAGCTTTGTGACGGGTGTGAAGCATCTCCATCCATTACTGGCGAACAGCGACAGCCAATTAATTTCGGAAGCAAATTTGTTTCCGTGATTCCGCGATTTATCTTTCCATCTTTTGCGTGGAGACGAGAGTAAACGCTGGAAGATCAGGTCAGGACAGAATTGCTTGGAAGAACATTGTGGAGACCTCGTGAGCCACACAGACATTAAGAGGATATTAGTTTTCTGTCATGTTCCCTTGTAGCCTACTATTGCTGGTTTTCAGTGTCACGCAATTCAGAATAGATCAAAATCAAAATCAAAACCGGTCAATAGATAAAGTCCAGAATCTGGGAAATGAAAGAAGGTAAATATGCAAAGACTCTCGCCAAAATTCTGATCACAGCAACTTTTCTTATGCAAGATATGCGGAGAAATTTTTTACCCAAATTTATAGAGATTTGTATGGAGACGCCATGCTGGTGTCCATCCGTATGGGCACCAACATGGCGGCCGGAAACCAACAGAAACATCTGTCACTGAGGTTTGCTACAAAAGCGTGAATTTATCCCTCGAGGAACTCTAAAACATTAAAATAATTATTTTTCTAAGACATGAACTGTTCAGATAGCCGAGTTCCCCGTAATAAGTCACTTTTTTAACCATCATGACAGCTCTCTAGGCCGTCATGTAAATGCTGCGTCACGCAAAAGCTTAGAAATTCAAGCGTAGTTTATCACAAAACCAAGAACCCATTCGGAGCGAAAATTTGTATGAATATTAGTTTTCAGTTGCTCTTATACATCATTTAAGGAAAATCTCAGGAAGATCAATAGTGTTGTAGCTCGAATTTTAGTGACGTCATGTGAAAACCAGCTATTGGTTTACCGGTCCCGCGAAAAAAAAACAAAAAACAAGCAAATATCCATATTGACGCAAGTGTCTTCTGAAGATATAAAGGCCAACTATTAAGCATGTGTTTTGCTTTGATTCTCAGTATTTTGCTAAGGAACGAGAAACCCAGTAAATAGACAATTGTGTCGGATAAATCTGGCCACCCTTGTGGCATGTTTAATGAAATCAATGAAACGTGTAATAGGTGTTACTAAAATTCACAACATAGCGCTAATACTACTGAAACAGATTCAGCTATTGAATAAAATTGGGGCGACAAAAATGCGCCAATATGATAATAAAACAACTGAATAAGAAACAATAATCCGTTGGTCGGCAAAAAGGGGAAAGAGGGGGGGAAGAAAGAAATATAGCTTAAAAACCGTGCTTAAATCGGAGCCTGAAACCGCCTTCTAACCTCATTGGTTATATTTAATGATACCCACTATACCTGGTACTATGCAACCCCAACGGATTACCAAGCGGGCAGCATGCCTCGACATAAAGGACATTATATTTATCTTTGTTCAATGGCTCTGTCTCACAAGGACCGGGAACTACCGAATTCACGAATTTGATTGGCTAAAATCGATGTGGAGAGCGGTCTAGATTTTCCCATCTAGATCGGCATCTAGACCGGTAATGTTTTTCCGTAAAAAAGTTGCAAACTACAATGGCAAGTCATTGACTGTTTTCATCGAACAATATATATTTATGGAAGTGCCAAAAAGCCTGATGAAAAAAAAGAAAGTCAAGAGGACGAGCAAACTTTCGGCAGAATTAAATTCAGCTCATCGCTGTTCGCAAGCAAAATGACAGTTAGTACAAACCAGTTACATTAAAACGAATTAAATTATTCTTATTTGTGCCACATAATAAAAATCTTATTAACCGAGCTCAGTCGGTCTGTATGGGAGAATCTTGACCTCGGTCTTGTGTACAGACCTCACTAGCACTGCGTTCGGTCTGTACTCACGACCTCGGTCAAGATTTTCCCATACAGACCTCCTGCTCGGTTAATAAGAGCTTATTATTATATGGCTTGTGTTTGTAGGCGATATAACGCGCGCTCTGATTGGTTAATTGTCAGTGAATTGTAGGGCATTATTCTTCCGTAATGCCCCCGGGCCGATTACGGATTATGCAAATTAGGAAGAGCCCGGCTCGGAAAATTCAAGCGGATTGAAACGATGAAAGCCGATTAAAAACAGTAAGAGAGGTAAATTTAATTCCGAGTAGCTAAAAGTTTAGGGATTTTTCCTTACTAAAATTTATATAGAAGTCGTTTTTGACTTACCGGTAACCTTGGCGAGCGCTAGTGAAAAGCAATCAAAGTTTGCCGAGTGTTGAGTAAAGCTAAAATCGCTAAGTGTAAAACACCATCGGCAAATGTGTCACGTATCCTGAGCAGAAAACCACGAAGAAACTTATAAGTTATCATCTTAGTCACAATAATTACCGAAATATTGAACTCCGTTTCAGTTCTCATCAAATAGATTCCCTCGCTTCAACACAAGAGAGTGAAAATCAGCTAGGATCATCAGATGTAAACAATCGGACGGTTTCTGTCGGTAGCAGTATTTCTGATATCTGCAGGAAGTTTTGGACGCTCACAAGGCTTGAAAAGTTCATTCATAAGTCCCAGAATGAAGAAGGCCAAGATATGTTGTCGAAAGCGAATGCGAAGATCGAGTTATTCTGAGCAGTGCATTCTGAAGCATTAGTATTTTCTTTCACCGAAAGACCGTTGGTTTGGACCATTTTGAAGCACTTTCTGTCTTTTCTATATGCGTTGACGTTTCGCCACAAAAGTTGGAAAAACTCCCTCATCAAGTTGTGGCTCCACGATACTAAAATACCTTTTTGAGGGCTCTGACAATCATTTTTCCCGTAAAGAATTACAGTAGTGAAGTTCACTGACTGTGTAGTTTTGCCCTGGGTTTGAGACGATGAATGAATCGGTAAACGCGCGCATCGCCGGATGTAAATTGACGACTTCCGCTCGAATAATTTTTTTTTCTTCAATTCGTGAGCCATATAATAAACAACTTAATAACCTCGACCGTTCGGTCGTTACGGGAAAATCTCAAACCTCGGCCTACCGTATTGACCTCGCTGTCGCTCGGTCAATACGGCAAGACCTCAGTTTGAGATTTTCCCGTAACGACCTCACTCTCGGTTATTAAGTAGTTAATAATGTCTGCTCTTATATCGACGCGAGTGCCTTTTTAAGATATAAAGTATTTTAAAACTACTGTGGTAATTGTAGTCAGGCAAGATAAAAATACTAAAATGTTTGTTGTCAATGACTAAAAAAGGGTTGATTTTAACGTTTCGATTAAAATATTGTAACCTTCTTCAGCATAAAAAATTATGCGTCAAAAACGGCGTCAAGATATAAACGAGACCTTTAAAAATGAACGAGAGTCCCACTAGAGATTGGCTAAAATTCTGGTCACGCATCGAATGTCACACTTCTAGAAGCAATATTCGCGTCCACTAGCGCTGCGAACAGCGGCACACTATCTGTATATCATCGAGATCAAATTCGTGACTGTTTTGTCAGTTTTGTGCACAATGTTGCGCCAACAAAGAGTTCTTATTACCCGTAATGACGGCTCTTTTGTGCTCTTTTGTTCTTGTTTTCAAAGCGCGCATGGCTTGTCCAATGTACCTCTCCGTTCTTCAGTGATAAGAACTCTTTGTTGGCACAATGTTGTGCCCAAAACAATCCCGAATTTGATCTCGATGATGTACAGATAATGAACCGCTGCTCGCAGTCCTGGTGGTCGCGAAGATTGTTTCTAAAGGCGTGACCAGAATTCCATTAACGAGCACATCCAGATTCCAGAGGTGCGCATTATTTTAGCCAATCTCTAGTGGGACTCTCGTTCATTTTTAAAGGCCTCATTTACATCTTGACGCCGTTTTTAACGTATAATTATTTATGCTGAAGAAGCAAAGCAAAGCTCGCGTGTAAACCGCAAGACAAAAACGATTCAATACCACTGTATAGTCAACAGCCGAGGTGTACTCCCTAAACTGGCCTATACGGGGAGACTTTTCCAGGCTTCAGGTGTATAAAAGGGTAGTGATTTCACAAGTTCAGGCATATGAAAGGGTGAGGAAATCTTTTATTAAGTTATTTTAAAGGGTCTTCAATTGAAATATTTCGAATAGACGCACCTCAGGGCTGTATCATTTCGTTTATTAAGCACTACATTGAAATGACAAGAAGGCTTCCTTTTTTTGGCGCCTTATTCATAATACGGGCTAGTTACGAAAGTATATGAAAGAGGTACCATTTTTCTAGTAAAGGTATAAGAAAGGGTACCTTTTCAGTTTAAAATAGCATACAAAAGTGTAAGGGGTTGGACCTCGGGACGGAGCCTCCCCGCATAGAACTTCGTGTAGTATCCGCCCGGGAGTCAACATTTGGACAACAATAAACCACACCTCACATCTGTGAGAGTCATCGAAAAGAAATCCGCTTATTGCTACAGCAATGTAACAGCCTAGCTTAACATAACAGGCCTATAGCTAACAAAACGTACAAAACAAGTACAAGTCAAACCTCTATTAAGTTGTCGCCCAGGGGAAATAGTCAACTGGGCGCTTCATAAAGATTTACCGTTTAAATAGAGGTGAAATGTAATAAAGTTAGCTACTTGTGGAGTCTAAGTGGTGACCGCATCCGTTTAGTAGAGAATGGTCCGCATAATAAAGGTCTGACTGTAAATGCAATTCAACTTTGTTCCCACTGTCTCTAGGAACGAGGTTGGATGCAATTATGTCTGCCAAACACGCAGCCCAGTGTCTGGCTTGCTTAACAGGCACCAAAAAAATAAAATACATGTAATACACTGCCAAGGCTACCATTTGACCTAGTAACACGCACAATCAACTCCAATTTGAAAACACGAACGAAAGAAAATATAATTGTTGAATCGCTTGTAAAATCAGAGGAGTGATTACATAAATGCGGACGAGGTAATCGTAGAGAAATATAAACTTAGTTGAAAACAATCAGGTCTTATAAAATAGGCCCTTTGCGCATGGTACGGAATTAATTATGGTGGGACGCAAGTTATACAGTGGGACTTCCAAAACAAAGGAACTCGTACCATTCCAGCCCGACCTTTCGATTCCTTTGTTTTGAAAGTCCAACTGTGTAACTTGTGTCCCACCATCATTAATTCCGTACCATGTGACCGGATCGTGCAAAGGGCCTATTATAGAACGATAAGGGACTAGTTCCCATGCTTTATGGGGAGTTCTCCGAGCGCTGTGGTCCCCAGGAGTACAAGACTGCAGCGCGCACAGGGTCGCGTGTAGGCGCTAAAAATGTATTTAAATAGCGCGTGACGACTAATTAGTAGAATTCTACTAGTATACTTCTGCAAATTTTGCAATCTGATTGGGTGAGCTACTCGTATACTATCAACCATTAGTAGAATTCTTCAAGTATACTACTGCAAATACTGTAATCTGATTGGCTGAGCCATTGAACACTATCAGCCATTAGTGTGCGGTGGCTGGAGGTCGTCTAGGAAATGGCGACGTTTTCTTCGTGTTTCCAAAGTTTTGGAGGAAAATTTTGATGCAAATGGATAACTAAATTCCTGAGAAGTCTAAACAAAGGACATTTACGGTTTCTTGACTTTTAAAAACGTTGAAATTTTAAATGACAATTCAATCTGAGCGATCTTTTTCAGGCGCAAAGTTTAATAATGCGTCAAGAAATAATTGAAAACCGTGAAATTTCCCAAGGGCAGGGAAAGCCCTCGCACTCGGGGAATTTAAAGATTATATTCTACGCTGAAAACTATCGTTTTCACAGAAGCAAGCTGGGAGGAGCCGCCGAACATTTGATTGACGTTAGCGAAAACGCATTCGTCGCTTGAGCTTTGAATTTCAGAATCCGCATGTTATTGAAGGGCGCAGCAATGACGGCGTTTCAGACAGTCCAATTTTCAACATTTCCGGAGAAGAAAAAACAAAAAAAAAAACATTCTCGCAGACCTGAACCCTCAAGAAGTCCGCTTGTTTTAACCTTTTTTGTTTGTTTGTTTTTCTTTTTTGTTTTGGATCCGGTGTATTCAAACGTCGCCGAAAAGCCTAGTTAGATAAGAAAGCTAACAGACCCGCTGTGTGCCCATGCAATCAATCAATGAAGGGAGGAGTCGCGTAAATATATAGGATTATTACGACTGAACATTGACAAATCATCAGTCTAAAGCAGCTATGTCAGCTCTTTTGTTTGCTCACTCGCCAATGAAAACTTCACCTTGGTTTGTGTACCATTTTATCCTAAAAGAATCAAATTCTCACACGCTTGTTTGTTTGCCTGTATAGGGCGTCGCTTTAAACTGATGATTTGTTGACCAGCCGTTTTCGTCTATCAACCTCGTTCTTCACAAAATACTTCACAGCCGTCCATGAGCGACTGCTCAGGGCCCCGTGGCTCCTTTTAATACATTCCTTACATGGCCCTTTTCCTGGCACAACACCCGAAGTTATGAAACGCCCTAGACGACCCAGGATCGCTCTTTTCTCTTCTTTTGTCCATCGCTGTTTCACTACTGTCTGTCCTGAAAACGGAAGCACATAACTGCTTAGTATATTTTTAAAACGATTAAGTTTTCTGAACTGATAGTGACGCGAGGCACGGGACTTCTGTAGATTATCTTGGGAAGACACAATGCACCATACTTTTTTTCAGGGCCCGAACAAACGCCAGCCGAAGGTTCAAAACATGTCCATCGGGGTCACGGTGCTTACAGAACCCGAGAATTGACAAAACTGACTGAAAGAAATACAGTTTTAAGGCCCGTTCACACGAGCGAATTTTACTTTTACTTTGGATGCGATTTTTACGGCGACTTAATCGTGACGCAAAATCACTCGTATAAAATCCATGCGATTTTAATGCGATTTCTTTCTCCTCCGCAGAGGCTCCTTATATGGGAAATTAAATAATAATATTGGGTTTAGGAGGGCGCGCGGGGAACGATGGGAAGAGGGAAAGGGCGGGAGCCCCTTTTCTCTCTTTCTCCTTCCCGGCATTCCCCGCGCGCTTCCGTTTTTCCCTCTTCCCAGCCTCCGAACTACCAGCCTACGGCCAAGAAGCCTTTACGGTCAAAACAGCACGAAAGAGGCCTCTGCGGAGAAGAGAGCAGGTATTTTGAATATGCAAATTTCACTGCGATTTTGCTGCGATTTTCTTTCGATAACTGCTAAAATGTGTACCAGGGGTCCCCTCAGGGGAAATCAGTATCTGTATTTTTCGTCATACCACAATGGCCGGAAACATTAAGGAAACCTGAAAGTCCGCAGAAAAAAGCACACATGGGAAGTTGACGAAGAAGAGATGCTAATAGCTGAATGGGAAAAGTTGGACTGCGAAGATTTTAAGAGAACAGAACCAAAGCAAGCGGTGAGGTTACCGCAAGCACCGTCAAAAATGCTCCCTCTTCGTCTCTTGTGGCTTTCCATGATTTTACCCAAATTGATCGTTTTTTCCTCTTTCTTTGCCGGCGAACATATAATGCAATAGTTACACATAAACTGCGTTAAATATTTGCAAGTTTCACATCGTTACGCCAATTGTTACAACAACATTTTCAACAGTGTTGATCACCTACACATACGTTTTGCCTAAAAACCACTGGAAAAAACGCTCGTGATTCCTTCGTCGGGTATCAACTTACTTTTACTTCTTGGCGCCACATATTTAGAAGCTTTCTGTCCATCTGAACTATGGCGAGGACCTGAAATACAGTAATGAAAAAGCGCCCGTGCAGTGTGAGTAACATTAGCATGTAGTCATTTTTCTCGTCTGACCATGTTAACCCGTATCGTTACCGTCAGGACTGAGTGAAAAAGAAATCGTGAGACTGCGATTTGTCCTTTTACCAATTAATCATAACTGTAACAAGATACCAAAGTGAAGAAGACAGCATTTACTTTCCGAGATTCAGTTGGAAAAGGAACCCATTCAAGCGCAACTGTCCAATAATCAGGGTTGCTGATAACTAATCAGATGCAAGAATTTATTTATATAGTCATGATTATTTATGTTATTGTTTATTGAAGTGCTTTACACACTCGATTAGCGCCTATTTTTTTCTCGCGGGAAATTTTTCCTGGGACAACTCCGAATTTATCATCTTTCGCAGTCTGCAAATGAAAGCACAAAACTAACGATTTCACTTTTCAGATTTTCAAACCTTGGCAGGAGAAATTAAAGTCAAAGCTCTATTTTTAAAGTGGCACCAGCAGAGGAATGGCCAAAGCTTGACCGCTTAATACGACGTACGTACCTTGAATGTTGCATTGGAATGAAATCATTTTTGTCTGCACTCAATACCATTATTTTTTTGTCATTTCTAATTTTATTTAATATCTTTGAATTGTTTCCTTGTGTATAGTGAACGTTTAATACAGGGCAAAACAATAGAGACAGTTCTGTTGGACCGCTTAAAATGGAAGTCGACTTTACGGTTATCAAGGGAAGCGATTTCTGAGTTTCAATAAAGTTTATCTACGTATGTATGTTAGTACAAGTGACTGCCTAATAGAGGTTTGACTGTATCCTTTTTTGTGGTATAATTTCATCATTGGCTTAAGGGAGCTCAGTCACGGTTTGCGCATATTGAAAAGTTTGGCCTCAAATTTTCAAATTCATCGTTTGTAATCCGTGTTAAACTTCTCCATCCTTAGCCATCCTTGTTCCTTTATGGTTTATCATTATCTGTTTGATGTTTTTCTATCTTACTAAACTGTTATTTTCAGGTTCCCTTCAATTTAAAGGTAATTTTGTATGTGGCCAAAATAACTCAAATTATCGTGACTGAGCTCCTTTAATGTGGTTCTGCGGTATAGTTGTCTTCCGTGATTTGTTCAAGACAGGAGATTGAGGTTTTTGTTTTGTAAGTCTGTTGGTTTGATAGGATTTAAATTTGCATTTTCTTGGCTCTGCATGATTATTCAGTTTATCATTGAAGCGCAACCTCAAGATAATTAGCTTTTGTTGAACTATTTTCTCCCCAGTAAATGTTTTGTATATGTATCGAATACTTTCTTGTCTGCTTTTATCAACTCACTTCTGGGACTCTGTGGCACAGTTTTTGGCACTTTCTTTCTTTGAGGACCTGAAAATAAACATGGTCAAATTGTAAATGCAACTGTTCTAAGTTTAAATTTTTCTGTTCATAACAAATGATCTATACTTTTGCCTTAAAATGATTAGGGTTTTTGGACCTGTCACCTGTTTTAACTGATCAGATTCCTATTCCTAACTCTACACAACTACCTAACGAAATAGTAATAGAAGCATTTTCCCGTCAGTCTGCTTTTATTTAATATCAACTAGATGCATGCTATGCAATCGTTTGTGAACTTACTTTTGTTATTCCGACTCACGCTTTGAGCATCGGAGAGGTTCGGAGAGCTTCGGGGAGGATCTGGAATATACCAAAACAAAACGGAAATGGAGGGTCGTGTAATGCTGAAAGTGCACGTTTGGCATAGTGTAAAGGAAATTGAAGGTTAGTACACCGTACCTTTGTTAGTCTCGGGCGCACAGCTTCTCGCACCGTTCTGTCGTTTCAAACCACTAAGGGGACCTAAAACGAATATTTTCAGTATTTGCTCTGAATAAATTTGACAACGAAAAAGGAAGTCAAAATTTTAATTTTCAATCAAATTAGCACGCCCCTTTCCGTTCATATACAGCAGTCAACGATGGGAATTTAATCCAATCAGATTTAGGCAAATGAATAGCTAACTCTTCCTTAAAGACACCTGCACACATAGTCTTTATTTATTTATAACGTGAAAAGAGAATAGCGGGACATTGCTCCTAGCCTGCATTCATTTAATTAGTTTCTCACCATCATCAGCTAAAAAAGAATCTGCAAAGAAAAACGAAGTGAAGTTGAAGTGAGTTTTGTAGTTTTCCATGTTTTCCAGAACTAGCATGAGATTAACGATAATTGATATTATAAATCAAAACCAACATAGATTTTTACAACATAACCATCCTCTGAGGCAGAGGGAGGGAACTTAGTTATGTTTTTATGCCCGAGGTGGGAAGGGTTGAGGGGGGGAGGGGTAAGACAGGGAACGACCCGTGAAATAGCGGCGGTAGGTGGGCGGATATAGGTTGCCTCAGTTTAAGGGTTAACCGAAGATAAACGGATATGATCTTAAATAAAACAACTTAAAATGATGAAAGGGGCTCATATAAAGGTTTTCTTTCTTTCAAACCGCTGAGTTCTCGAATGCCTGGTCCACGTGTCCAAACACTTACTTTGATTGGCATCGTCGTCTTCTGCCGAGGAGGACTCTAAAATGAAGGAATTAAGAAAACCTTGAAAAGTGTCATAACGGTGATCCCCGTCCATTTCAATTCGGGGGGGAATTGTAGTTGAATGAAAGGGCTCTAAAACCAGGCATAGATTATGACCATTATGTTCTGAGTATAATTTCAAGGAAACTGTGAAATTAAAGAAAATATTCCTCGAAAAAAAAAAACCCTAGAAAATTACGACATACAGTATTCGTTTTCTTCTCTGGAGGCGCCACTTTGTCGACGTTAGTAACCCGCAGCAGGTAGCGTCTGCAGGCTACTGTGAGGGCACTTTTTTTCGCGGTTATGTGCGTCTCGCAGCCTCGATATTTTGCAGGGCTAAGAAAGTCTCGAAGTAGCATTTTCTTTGCTCTTTTTGTAAATGACGTCTGAGCATCTTAGAATCTGAACGTCTCGAGCTATGTATTTAGTCTTGGTCTCGCAATTGAAGGAGTCAAAATGTCTCGGGCTCACAAAGAAAAAGTCTTGCATTTAGCATACACCAACCCTGGATCACTTTGCGGACAAGGTGTCAAAACGGGCATGAAGTATCTAACTTTTAGAAAATAACGATTCCTTCTAGCTCGAATGAAGTGGCTACTCCGAAAATACTTTAGTTTTAAAAACTTGTTTAGCGGTAACATGTAGTAAAGGACCTAATGATTCGAGGAAAGCGATGAAAAAAATTGCAGATATTTACGGTGGATTGAACTTTGGAAAATATTTTATCCTACTACCTTTCATATCCACAGCGAGCAGAACAATTCTCATGCACAGTTTAAACTTTATAAAAAAAAGTTGTCTAGAAATAGGTTCTTGTTGTTCATCGTTGTATGGCAATAATAATTATTATTATGTGGCTAGTTCCGTGAGCGGGCAAGATGAATCAAATCCTGCGCTGGGATTGGCTACCCGAACGGGCAAGATAAAGCTATCTTGCCCGCTTGGGACTACCCGCCGCGTCCCGCAAGAAACATTTCTCCGAAAGCCATATAATAAATCCTTTATTGACCAAGCTTGTTCGGTCAAGATGGCTGGATATTGGCCTCGTTCTTTTTTTGCGAGTTTATGGACCTCGACTCCGTCTCGGTCAATAAACACGCAAAAAAAGAACTTGGCCAATATCCAGCCATCTTGACCTCACACTTGGTCAATAACTCATACATGACAAATAATAATACATATATACGTACTCTTTCTAACTACAAAAAAATATTCTGAGAAATTATTGTCTCACCCTACAATTTGTTGCCTTACGTCTCGTAAGGCGCATAGTACTGATTCGTTATTACAAAAACACGACTAGTTACTCTCCATTACGATTCTCCTAGTCAGCTTCAAGAATTGCGCATGACAGACGGATTCTGTGCATGCTCACAAAATCGGTCTCGATTCTTGGTGCTGAAAACGAGAATACTGTAGTTACTATCGCACTTTATATCGTTGCAATGACGCTGGTGATATGCAAAATACATGCCGTATCTGACCCACCTCCTGACTCATTGCCAGTGTCAATAATGTCCGGGATATCTGTTAATTAGAATATTCAATTTGTTAACATCTTGTTGAATCAAATCTGCGAAATTTAAGAATTCTTGAGTCCACGCGTTTTTTTCAGCTATTTTTGCTAGATTTATGTCCAGATAACGTTAACAATGAATAAACTTTGTGTTTAAGTACCTTCCACTGACATATCCCCCAGGTTCTTTCCGACTATTTGTTCCAGGTTCCCTGAATCGACAGCGAGGAGCAGTTTACTGACTTTCGCCAGCTCTGTTGTGGAATGATGGAGGCGATAGAACTCACGGTGTACGCGCACATCGTGGCCAAGATGGCGCGCTAGCCAGTCGATATCAACTTCACTCAACGCTGCTGTCTGTGAGACAGTGGCGATATATTTGCGCAGTTTGGTGCTGGTGATCGACTTTGGCTGGCGGAGTGACCCTTCAATTTCTCTCACATTGCTCGTCACGCAGTCCCAGCCTCTCAGGTGGTCCATAGACCCTTTGGTAGCCCTTGCAAAAACAAAGGTGTTTTCTTTCGGAATGCTGTCCGGCCGTGTTTTTATCAACACCTCAATCGCTGACTTTGTCTCTGGAGTCAAAAGGATTGGCACCTTTCTGTTCCTCTTACCCGTGATTTCAATGAGATCTAACCTGAAGATTTAACGTTCAGTAGACAATGTGAAATATAGGAGTAAAATAACAGTGAAGCATACCGAAGCGAAATGAATTTTGGTTCGAGAAATCGGAATTTCACTGTACAAAAATTCATTGTAAACATTAACGATCTCCGCATGTGTGGAACAAAACTAGAACTTAGGTTTCTCATATAGTTGTTTATTCTCTTTCTAAATATCAAAGAATTAAAAGATCAATTAGCATTCTTTATTTGACCTTATTTTATTTTCTTACATATCTTGACTGAATTTTGCACAGGTTACTTTTTTTCGGCATTCATTCAGTAAATGATGGGAACACGGAACTTTCTTGTGTTCATCTATTCTGCTTATTTCGGTCATGATCTAACTTTTGTTACCTTTCACATAGTCGCCTTTCTAAAGGCGACAAAGACTTCTTCATATCGCTCCTGCAGCCGCTCCAATTTGGGCGATTTACGAACTGGGTAACTTGAAGCGTAGCGGTCTCCCCGGATCTCCTCTTGTTGAATAGTATTATACGGGTCAAGGTTGCCTTGGCTAGGTTGGCCCACTGTTCAACGTTAACGGTAGAGCCTTCTGCTGTCAAGGCGGATGATAAAGACTCCATCTTGGAATCTAGATGATCTTTTAATCTAGTAAGATCCTCTGCGAGGGGTAGATAATCGACTTTATTTTGTTTTTTTGACCCTAATGAAGCGAGGGACCGCGAGCTGATTTTAGCGGTCCACTCGCTTTCAAAAAGGTCAATAAAACGTTTCGCCCTCTTGATCACAATCTCGTCTTCGCTCCGCAGGGCAGAACACTTAACGACTTGGGCACAGCGCTTGATGCTGTGCCCAAGCTTAAGGGCTAGAGAAGGAATCCCTACATTCAATCGGGATTCCTGGTCGAATCCACACAACTCTTTGACCGCCTCAATCAGCTCGTCAAACTTTGCGGTGTCAATGTAGTTTTGTAGCGCCGCCTCCTCCTCATGGCTTCTCGCCCGCAGTACCATCAGAAGCCTGGCCAGCTGACGCATCCTTTGCGATACGTAGTTGGCGTTTTTCCTCCCCACCTTTTCCAGGATTGCAGCTCCAAACTGCAAAATTACCTTATCGTGCTTGGCCACGAAGGAGATGTTGTCGTTCTTCATGGCAGAAAGTACACTCGAATATAGCTCCTTGTCCTCATCTGCCGTTGAGATCGAACCAGTCGGTAGCAGAAGCTTGGCTTCACGCTGCACCTTCTTCCATTTCTTAGTCTCTGATGTTTTGTGCACGCAGCGCTTGTTGTGACGCCAAAGCTCGTCCGCTTTGAAGAAACCCAGGCAATCTGGACAGGGTAAAAATGACGAGGCATTGGACGGGTGTTTTCCTGCGGGGTTTCGCACAACGATGATCTCTCCCTCGCCGAGGGCCAAAACGTTGCAATTGTGATGATAGTCTCCCTTAAGACGTATTCTCTCAAACGCCCTTGACCCATCCTTGAGAGCCATCGCCTCTGCCACAATCTTTTCGTCTTTGTGTTTTCTCATCAAGTGTCTGGAGAGCTTTGACTGTTTTTCTCCGCAAAACATGCACATGTGACTTTTAGCGGCGGAGACTTTAATTGTGATTTTGGATGGCATTGCTACAAATAAAGAATTTGTGTGAATTATGAACCAGCAGCATTCTATATGATCAGGAGCCCATCACTAGGAGCGTGCAACTCCCTTACTAAGCCTATGTCACGACATTTTTACAGACCAGTCTATTTTTAGGGTTCTTTTCCCGCGAAATAGGTCAGTTCTGGTCCACAAGGGAGCGCATCGGTAAGGAAAAAAATGGCTCACCTCACATCAGGAACCCCATCACTTCTTTTGGTAAAATGATGATCACAACTTCACTTAAAAATTAAGTCCGTGCTTGTGATTGGTCGCTGAGGTTCCTGCGGGGATCTGAATTCGCGTTAAATTCAAGCTAAAAATAGATCGGTCCTTGAAAACGTCGTGACAGAAATAAGGGCACGTTCCAAGTAATGGGCTCCTGATATGACTTATTCTGAATGATATTACACTTCAAGACCAATAATAAATGACTGGAAAATTAGAGCTAGGGTGTTAAATCCAAAAGAAACTGGATTTAAAGGTGAGTTCGAGTTAACCGAGTTCAAGTTAGCGGGTACTAGTGCCCGTTCCGAAGTTCAAATGGAGACTGGAGTCGAGTTTTAAAATCATTTAGGTTTATTAAAATTGGAGCCTATCACAAGAGAGAGCGATTAAAATTACCGCTAATCCTCTATTAGCCCTCTCCCCCAATACAGCTCGCAGAAAAGAAACATACAAATTGCTGTCTATATACAAGCGTACCTTTCTTAGTCACAGCGACAGCAGCAGGTTTTCTTAATGTGTCTGATACACTCGAGCTCCCAGCCTGTACCACTTGCTCCTCATGATCAACCTTTAAAGAAAAGGCAATTTGTTGACAACTGCGTCCAGGAGGAGCCGCGTTAGACGTTAAAAGTTAACCGAAGTATTAATCTTTATTGAATAAAAATGTTTTGCACTGCTTATCTTTTGCGTTTGCCTCTATGTCAAAACGAGTCTCTTGCGAATCCATATTTCATGTGAAAATGTGTTCTCCCAACAGGTTTATTTTCTTATAAATCAAACTCATTTTCATATGAATTTGATTTGCGCGAGAAATCGTTTTGAAACAGAGGCACAAGGTAACAAGTCAACAGAAAAGAGTCATTTGAATAAGAACTGGAAACTAGCTTAAAAAATCCCCCGGATTATTGCTACCACGTTTTCGACCCTGAGGTCAATACTTCTGAACGTTTTTATTTATTTTTAGTCTCAGAAAAGTGTCTTAAAGGTGACTCGATACCATTACAGTTAAATGAAAATAATTTTCTTGAAAAAAAAAAAAAAAAATACAGCAACGCTTAAAGTTAGGTTTTGATTGTCCCTTGTCTGATAGGTCCGCAAGAAACAAGAAACACGCAGTCTGTGGAGCGCACTCCACTTATTCGTTTTCGCTTCTTTGTTCTGAGGTACCAAGATCCTGTTTTGTGGGCGTGGCTTGAAATTTTTGTTACTCCTAATGGAATTCGTTTGCTTGCTTCAGACACCACAAGGTTAGACAACACGATCAGAGGTTGTGATTTAACAGGAGGCAGCGGTCCCGGGTTCGAGTCCCGCTCTGGTCACCACTTGGATTTGTTTCTCGGTAGCCCTGAGTTCAACTCCTCGGCCACGCTTGTAAATTGTTGTCAACTGTTAAAGATGTATATTTTGGGAGGCTAAACTGTCAGCGTTAAGCTTAGTATTAAACACGTAAAACAAAACTATTTTGAGATACTTTGATTTATCTTATTCGACTTTGGATAGCAGTATTCTATTGAGAGGAAAAGAGATGGACATGAGAAGGTCTAAAATTAAGGTATTGTCCTCCCTGCTGTAAGTTGCCACGTCTTACAACATTGTACTGATCGCTTACGTTCTTGAACTTTTTTCCAATCCGAGCTGAGGAAACAAGACTTACAGTTTTAGCGGAGTGAACTTTATCGCCACCGACATACACTGACGAAAGGCAGTCATCAGCAGTACATTTTGTTCGCGTCTAAAAGGAAACGAGAATACGTAAGAATGTACATCAAAACGAGAACACAAATAGAGAACTTCTCACAGGTTGCAAAAAGCATGAAACGCATGAATTCTTCCCCGGTCTTTTTCAAACTTACACTTTCATCGAGGTCAAAATCATTATTCTCCGTTTGGGACTGTCCTTTTGCTGCTGAAACAATGAATAATACCACTTAATTATTTTGGTCATGACAAGACCAAACGAGCCTGATATGCCGGCGATAACAGGTCACGTGACTCAACTAGTTAACAATGAAAACCCAAAATAAGTTATATTTTATATTGTTACCAAGTTTGAAAGTGTTTTCGTATTAAGATCGCTGAAAAGTTATGACTATTTTCAGATTTTATGCAAACTGTTAGGCTGCAAGCCATGCCTTAACATGCTTGAGTTGAGAGAAGTAATGCCGTTTTCTCGAGAAGTAGAAGACATAATCAATGTGGGGAGAAGTAGAAGCGAACCTTTAGTCACTGCTTGTCTCGGGGCTAGTTCACTGGACTGATTCTTTTCTTCCTGTTGTATACAACAAAAGTACAACTGTTTTAAAAACTTTGATGGCTTCTCAAGGTTCGCTATTACTGAAGAGAGTTTTTGTCCGGACGCTAACAGGGATTCTCCACTCATATGAATTCTTCAACGAGAATTAAAATAGGAAAATAAGAAACGACTCAAAATTGACCTTCCAATCTATGGTTTCATCGCTCGGCAGTTTTTAAGTCTCAAGCTTTTTCAGTTTCTTTAATTGCTTAAATTGTAAAATTCAACCAAGAAATTTATTACTACGCTTATGATTTTACAACTCGAACTCGAACAACCCGCGAACTCGAATAAAATCCAATTTCCCCTCGTTTTTACCCGATCTATAGTCATTTACTATGGGCTGACTCGAACTCAATTGACTTGAACTCGCCTCAAACTCCCCGCTAACTCAAATTAATCTTATTTTCCTTTTGCTCAACTCGAACTCTATTTTGCGTTGCTGATTGACTTGTCAAAATCGTGAATCGTGATTAACAAACACCAACCCTGCCAACCTCCTTGGGAGTTCGAGTATATTGTTGAATCATCTGTAAAAATTAATATTTATTACTGAATAAAAAGCAGAACTGACATTTTCATCTTCTTCTTCATCATAGTCATCGTCATCGTCATCTTCTTCATCGTCACTGGGATCATATGATGACATTGACTCGTCATCAGTCTCCACGGGTCGGTCATCCTCATCAATGAGGCAATAGTCAACATCTTGCTTGCAACTTCGGATGTGCTTTGTTCTGTTCTGAGAACAAACAAGAGAACAAAATTGGGATAACTGATTACTATGGATGCTATGTACAGGGAACTTTACTTTGCAGACGATTTCTCTGGTATACTTTTTTACTGCTTGACTGCTTCCTCTGAACAAATTAAACAAATCAGAAGTTGAGGTGTAAGTTAGGCTCCCCCTCCCCCGAGTCACCCCGGCCGAGCTAACTTTTCAATTGCTTCTTTACAAAATGCAACCAACTGTTTACATGTCGATCTTTAAACCGTCTGCGCGCCATGTCTTTTCAACCAAAACCGAAACACCATGTCGTTGTCTCGATATGGAAAGTAAGGAAACACTATGATGGATTATAATGAATCTTACAATCCATCAAATATCTTCGCTCGCGCGCGATTGGTCTAAACGCGTGCTGTGACTGAATATGCTCCAGCTAAAACTGGTGAATATCCGAGTGTTATAATCTATCAAATATTTTCTCTCGCGCGCGATTGGTCTAAACGCGTGCTGGGACTGAATATGCTCCAGCTAAAACTGGGGAATATCCGAGTGTTATAATCTATCAAATATTTTCGCTCGCGCGCGATTGGTCTAAACACGTTATGTGACCGAATATTCCCCAGCTAAAACTGGGGAACATCGGAGGATATTCCCCAATTTTCAAAACCGCGCGTGTTGCAAAAAAATTGAAGAATAATAAATACAATAGCCTCCATTTGGGGCGAAAGTGTGCTCGAATATTTGTCCTTGGAAATTATCTGTTCCTCGAAGTGCATAGTTTTCCTCGAGCTACGCTCTCGGAAAACTGTTCGCTTCTCCGGAACAGATAATGTCTGCGGACAAATATCTGTGCATGATTTTCGCCCCATATGGAGGCTGTTGTTTATATAGTCACGATCGATCTGAATTTGACCCCGTCTCGGGTCGTTACTACGAACATTTTATAAGTTACTGTTCTATATTTTTCTGCTGACGAGACCCAACCAGGTCGCAACAGCTTTTCAGAGTTTGCATTTTTGGCATGTTTGGCTCTCAGTTTGGACTCTGTCTTATGCCGTTTTTTTTTGATAAAGTTTCATCTCTTCATAGTATCAGCCTTGCTTATTGACCTTATTTTCGTTGTTACGAAGACGCGATTCATAAGGGTTTGCTGTGTTTCATTCGTTGTTTTCTCGCTTCTCACGCCGACACTGCGTAAGGAACAAAAAACAACGCTAGTAGCTTGCCTGAATCGTTTTAAAGCGGCGTGAGAAGCGGGGAGACAATGGAGAATGCAGCACAGCACATTTCATTCACAAAACATTTGAATTTATACCATCTGAAACAAAACCTTTGCATTCCCACGCAAAACCTTATAAACCGCTTTATAAGCAGGAGCTCACGTCAATCTTGTCCCCAGACCTTTTCAAGATAGCGGCTCTTCGCCATCTTGAAGGCGGAGAAGACCCTGGGGATGAGGTTACGCCCGGTTCAAACGCCGCTCCACTCATGTGCCGAAACCAAACTTCATTAATTAAGTTCGACTTTAGCGCGACTTTGGAGCGACGGCTGGTTCAGACGGCGTCCTTGCATCGAACTTAATTCGGGAAGCCGGTGGTAACAAAATTTTCGACCAGAAAATATGCGTTCTGAATTCAAGAACTACCAGAGGTTTTTTTCTTTTTTCTTGCGCGAGGTGGACGGAAATACTTCTCTTCGCTTCGGCGACCGAAAACCTCTGGCACCCAGGGTATCAAAACCTCTGTCCAAAACAGAAAAGCTGTGCAGTATTTAGGGAGGCAAATTGAAACTCAAGTTTCAGTGCTTGTATTTAGACAGGTCTTCTCCGGGTTATTGGGCTATTATCACGAAGAAAAAGCAAAAAAGAATTTGCGCTAAAAAAACTCGCTTATTCAGTCCCGTTTCTCATAAATCGAAGGCATATTTTGTAGCCTGCGCAGCCGGCAGTATTGTGGGAGGAGGACTTTGAAATACCGCCTGCGCGAAAGCCAATGTGCGGCAAAAACGGATTTGTCGAGAGAAGTACACTCGTCAATCAAATGTTAGATGATCCCTCCTGTATTTTCCAGGCGTTTGGAAGGAATGATTGACTTCGTTTCGTCGTCGAAAGAACACTGCGAATCAATACGGCCATTCGGATTTACGTCAATACTATAAGTTGAGTGGTCTGTTAACCACACTTCGACTTCAAGCTTCATGCGTGACTGGCCACGCCACTCAATTTTGAGCCAATCAGGAGTCCGGTTATATAAAAAATACATTACAGTGATTTATGCATTAGTTTCGACTCATGAGGGGAACGCCGTATTTTAGACCCTGCCGAATTTTATGTTGTTTGCCGCACCAAACCTAACCTGCCGAACCAAACTGATTCAAACGCCGCTCTTCTGCCGTACTTATGCAACAGTCAATTCCAGCAGTGCCCATCCCCCCCCCCCCCGGGCTAAGCCCCGGGCATTAGCATTTTTTTTTTGAAATGGGCAAATACCCCGGGGTGGGGACACGCAAGCTGTCTAAATGCCCCGGGGTGGGGCGAAGAAAGAGGGTAAATGCCCCGCCCCCGAGATCGTCGCCTTCCAACACCTTTGCAGTTTTTTTTTATTAATTAGTGAATAAAGTGTTCAACATTTCAGTATTTTAATGCAACGGTAAGACTTCATGGACAAAAGTACGTGTTAGTTGATTCTGATTATATTTATTTCTTTATATTTTGTTTTTAACAGTTTGCTAGAGGATAGCGTGACGTTAAATATTTTGTGGTATAAAAACCATTTGTTTTGAATATTTCGACTAGAATAACGACAATCCTGTTAAGAATGTTTACAATAAAACAATTATCATTGCTTTAGAAATCGCACAACTTTAAAATTTTATTTCAATACTTCATTATAAACAGTTCGTTGAAGAAATACCTAAAATTGAGAACACATACCTTTAAAAACATCTACAAGTTTCTCTAGTCCCTGGCGGAAAGCCATTGTTCGACAAACGCCTCGTCTTTCCCGATGAACTCATCCATGGCACTTTCGAAAACACGTGTGTCAAATGTCCGGGGTCGCCTCGGGGTGCGCAAATGCCCAAGCCCCGGGCCGCGATAAAATTGCGAATGCCTCAGCCCCGGGACTGACAACTTGAGCAAATGCCCCGCGGTTGTCATCAGTTAGGTTCTGCGCATGAATGGAGCGGCGTTTGGAACGGGCCTCAGAGTTACGTAATTCAGCGTGGAACGAATTGATGCGTAACAAATTTTGTTACCACGCCTTCAGTCAAGTGACGAGTGCAATTCTGTCACTTTTTCTCGTTTCCGAAGTTGTATTTTACTGTGTCTAATACGGGGAAATGATTTGTTGATCGCCTAATGTTTTTTGTGTCTCGAAATAGAGAAATAGATAAATCCCAGAGAACTCGCTACACTAGCATTGGAATGGCATGAAATGGCGCCCACAATATTGACAGCAACATGCAACACGAGGTCAGTCCATCTCGCATTTGACAACCATCTTGTGCGAACAGTTTATAAATTTTACGTTTCGTTGTTAAAAGTTGTTACTTTCCCAGAATGATTGCTGTCTCCCTTATCAGAGGAAGAAACAATTTGAAAAGGAGCAGCAAAGAGGAGAACAATTTGCAAGACGGGTGAGTATATTTAGGAAACGTGTGTAGCGTAGCGTGGGTTCTCAGGAAACTTCCCACCTTACCGATCGTCCTTCGGGAAAAGAGCGTACGCGCGGCAGTTTCAAGAAAGCTGTGCCGAACTTTATGTCAATAGAAAGCTTTCGATAAAACTAGTAATACTTCAGTCGCACTTTTTCTCCTGAGACCGGGATGGGAATGCGAGGGTGACCGGTCACCCCAAAACGCAGACCATGCAGACTGCAGACTGCAGACCAAGCAGACCATGCAGACCGTGCTGACTGCGCAGACTGAGTACTTTTTGTCTACCACTTGACTCACTTTTTTCGCTTCTAGTGACAAAATAGTGTTCAATATGTCCTAATGTTTGTTATTTATCCACAGGCGGCACAAACTCAACATCTGACTGTTGATTCACGCATTTAATAGACTTTCTATGGGAAATTCCCTTTACTGGTCCTAAATGTGCTAAAACCAAGCATAAAAATAAACTTACATACATTCTGGGCGCAAATATTGCGTCAATTTTTGACGGCTTTGTGGTTTCATTTATTTTGTCTAATTTGTTGTTGTTGTTGTGGTTTTTTTTTTTCAATATTCTTAGTCTTCTTTCTCCTCTTAACTGATTTAGAACACAAAGCAAGGATGGTGACTCTAAGCGACCTTATGCTACAAATCGCTTTTGCTCCACAAAGTACAGAATCGCCATTAGACTAGGGGTATTCCCTCTTCCGCTTAGTTGAGCGTGACAATAAGCATAAAACCTTGAGGAAAAAATGCTCGCATGGAATTTATTTCCCGAGGTTTTCTGTATGCGTCATGCACAATGGACTAAGCGAAAGAGGGGCAACTCGTAGTCTAAATCGCCACAAAAACACATTTGCCATAAGGACAGATAAATTAACTATCACATCAACTCATCATGGCAACCATACTGCGCTTAGAATTTCAAACGATATATTCGGTTTTCTGTGATCTTTCCATGTGCTAGGCTTTTTCGGCGTGATCGCAGTCACACTCCAACAGCCATTTGGAGTTACATTTTGTACACCACGAGTACAAAATGCACATGTTACGTGTGATATTGTAATACAAGATACAAGTGAAGTTTATTTCTACATTTTAAAATAGCTTTACTTAAGCATATTCAGGACCAAAGGGAGTTCCCTTGCAAAATCTATAAAACATCACCAGTCACATACCACCGAGTTTGCGTGGCCTGTGGATAACAAACACTCTGATATATAATTGAACAGAACCAAAAAATATGCGAGTCAAAAGTAAATGCGAAAATAAGAATAAGAAAAAAAAAGTACTCAGTCTGCACAGTCTGCATGGTCTGCACGGTCTGCGGTGTGCAGTCTGCATGGTCTGCGTTTTGGGCTGACCCGTTTGTCGTTCGATTAGTCATTTTAATTGTTCGAAATCGATAGCCGGAAATTACTTTATGTAGTTAATGAAAATCGGTAATCAAAAATGTGAATCGTAGATTACTCCAATCTCCTAAAGCAAAAAGTGGTGAACACTCTTCATCAAAACTCTTCTTCGACTTCTTCTTCTTCTTGAATCGACTTTGAAGATTAAAACCGTGTAAGTCATTTTCGGATTTGCCTGACGCTTAACAACTGAACAATTTAGTTATTGATAAAACTGATAGCTAATTACAAAAATCAATAAAAATCCATAATCACAAGAGACCAATCGATTTCTATCAATTTGTGATATTAATTGATTTATTAAATCCATTTTGAAATCACTGGCTATCCTTGCAATCTGATTGGCTCTCAATGGTGTGATTTATTCACGAATCGCACTATTTTTTGCTCTAAATCGCATCTTTTTCTCAGCCATTGAGAATGGGACAGTAAAACAAAACAACAAATCAGATTTCAATATTAGTTTAAAGTACACAATAAAATTTCAGGAAAATGAAAGGCAAAAAGCCATTGTGTGGAGAATTTAGCAACTAGTATTGCCAAAACTCTGTTGTTATTGTGTTTTTTTTTTCCAAAAAACTTGACGAATGTAATTAATTACAGTTTCTAAATGACGATTATCAGCTCCTTCAGGCTGAACACCAACTTTAATGGAAGTTTCCAACTTTCAGTGTCCATTTTGGCGAATATTTTGGCGATTTTTCTTCAACATCTGCTCAAAATCCGTATGATACCGAGTCCAGTAAAACATAAACAAACGAAAACCACCAACAACAAATTCAGGGCCATCTCAAGAAGGTAGATGTTTCCAGGTTTCTGGTAGTTTCAAACGAAGCAATAAAAGAGCTCAACTCTGTCGCTGTGAATAAACATAGTCAAAATACGCCCCGCTCCACAAAACAGTGAATGAATGAACGTCTTACGAAGCTGGTGTTAGTCCCGCCATCTTGGAAATATCTTGAAACAAATGGCGCCGCAAGAACTTGACAAGGTCCTGAGTATTGAGTCCTTCGCCGAGGTCACAAAAAGAAACGGAGATGATAACGAGCTGGACTCCCTTAAAATCATGCCATTAAACGGTATGAAAGAAAAAAAAACGTACCATCCACTGGGCATCGTGCACTCGAGGGAGTTTCACAACTCAAAAGAAATCCATCGCAGAATTACGCAGGATGCACCATCAAATTCCTTCTCCAAAGACAATGAAAAGTCTCAGCCTCAACCACAGAAGAAAGAAAGACCTTCCATCATTGATTCAACCGACGAGAATTGAACTTTTATACCTGAAGCAGACTATTTTCGTTCTGACTTCAAAACCACTTGTTTCTTTGTCATGCTCGGATGAGTTTTCGTCACATGACATCGTTTTGCATACTAAATGAGACGTAAAGGCGTTTCCGGTTCCGCTTTTTTTTTTAACAAACCGGCTACTGGAACAATACACCAAAAGTCTAAAAATTAAGGCGATAAAATTGTGCGATTTCAAAATGGATCTAATAAAGTGGCAATTGAACTTCATGTCGTGCAATTTTGATCTGAAATCATACTTGTGATTTCAAATCGAACTCGCGCTGCGCGCTCGTTCGATTTTGAAATCACGCGTATGATTTCAGACCAGATTGCACTCCACTCAGTTCAATTACCATTATTAATTAGTATTGATTATGATTAATTGTCATCGAGTATCAAATATATCGATTAGATACGCCTGGCTTTTAAGGGGTATCTGAAAAACCTGAATAGCGAATAGCGAAAAGTCGCAAATAGCGAATATTCCCGAATAGTGCGAATAGTGACGAATAGTCGTCAATAGTCTCCGCTTTAAATCTAATTAAAAATTTGAATATTGTTTGTTTTTTTAAACAGTACATACAAATCTAATGGTGCTTACCAGTGTTTCAGATACTAATGCACTGATATCCACGTCTGAGTTGTCTTCATCTGAATCAGAAACCATTTCAGCTGGAAGTAAACATGGATAAGCATGTTTTTATTAATGCACAATTTCAGAAAATTTAATTAGTGTGTATTTGATAATTTGGATCACCTGCAATACTGGCCTGCTGGTGCTTCTTACTCTGTCAAAGAAAGAGACTTCACTTTACTTACTAATATTCAAATTCTGATCCTCAAGGAGAGAAGAATTCTAATATATCAATGATTCTTTACATTTCTTTAACTTAAGCCTTCAGTTTCATGGCACTAATTTGCACCAAAAGGAGGTGGAGGTAACAGTTATACCCATTTTCACCACACTAGCATTCAATCACACTGGTACGCAATAAAACTTGCACAAATATCTTTAACTTACGTGTATATCCTCACTAATGTCACTCTCATGTTCATAACTTTTTTTGCGCCAATTTTTTCCAAATACTAAAGAGAGAAAAGTACATTTACATTCAGTGCATTTTTCAATGAAGATTTATACAGTGGGTGATTCCAGAAAATAACAACACCTATACCACAGGTGGCTTTTTGGAGTTCCGTAGGCAAGGGGGGTCTTTGAACTGGAAATCCAAAGGTATGGGGGGTACTTACGAGTGGAATTCCGAGGGTATGGGGGGATTCTAGAGGGGACTGACAAAAATGTGAAAGCACAAGCAAATGGATGACACTGCTGACTACCGTGGAAAGCAAGATACACTAGGCAGGCATTGATTGATCAGGCATGTGTTCACGTTCATGTACAGTAGAAAAGCAATAAAAACTGGGTTGTACACTGGGCTCCAGAGGCTTTAAAGTTGATGAATCTCTTCTCAGAAAATCGTTTGCGATGATCGCTGACCCACCGTGTTTGTTTAGCGCGAGCCAGGGTTTTCAATTTGAAATAAAGTAGCAGGAAGAAATCGTAAAGTAGGCGGAGCACTATTGGGTCGGGTAAAGGTGGCCATGTGGGGAAATGTGACGGAGTAGGTCACCTCCTCCTGCATACATGGGAGGGGTGGGGTAAATGAGGTGCTAGCCCTGGAAAATCTTGAAAATCTGTTTGCAGTGAGGTGCATTCTGATGCATATACATTTTTAGCACGGTAAATTGATTTTGTTCGAAGCCCCTACACTCGTTATACAGAACTACAGAGTGCTTGTCATTCATTATGTTACATTGTGCTTGCAATGATCTGTTTAATTGGACTGATAAATATAAATAAACTGTGATATTATATTATGATTATCCAATCGATATGCAAGTTCACTGACTAAAAAGAGTTGTAACATAGCGAGCCCGCTAGTCCTACCTAAATCCTATCGAGTCATCATGCAGGGCTGTCATTAAGGGCCGCAACCCGTAACACCTGTTACGACTGAGTTCACTCGATGTTACGGGTGAAGATGTCGATGGATGGTACGAACATGCTACACTTACCAAATTTATTTTTAAACATTTCCCTGTTGAAATAAACATAACTGTTTCTTGGTGTCTTGTCTCCTTGGTTCTACTATTTATATTTTACCCTGGAGATGAACTTTCAGTTTGCTTAATCGTCGTGAATTACTTTTAGACGCCATTTTAAGCAGCAAAACTTATCTTGCAATGCGCTGCTCCTGCCTTTTGAGAAATTCCGCGGACCGATGTAGAGTGTTGTCCAGGCTGATCGATCGTGTTTGGTCCCGCGCGTGTGTAGAGAAAGTTATGTTTTAATATGAATAAGAGAAAAGAACCCACGTCAAAACAGCCTGGGATCGACAGATTTTTTTCTAAATCCCAACGGACCGATGGAAATGAGGAAGCTCACAAAACAGCCGGTCGAAGCGGTCGACAAATACCAGCGATCACAGCTTCAAGTACTGCAAGGACTTCAGCCACATGCGGACAGCCTGTAGAACTGAGTATTATGCTACAAAGAGTGGAAGAAAAATTTCCCGAGTCTAGAAATGGTAAAGCGTTTCATTCTTATTACCACTGTAACGGAAAGAGACGTTCACTGTCTCATCCAGCTTATCTGAGCTCCTCTAACGGTAAGATAGCTCAGTAATGTAGAGATGTTATTATAATTTTTATTTCCGGTTTCACTCCTGTTTTATGCATTTGACCATAATAACAAATTATCATAACTGTAGCAAACATAAAACCATATTGCTGATTATGGACTGTCATTTATTTTTTTTTTTAAACAAGGAACACTCGAGTCTGTTGGAGATATTTTATAACTTTATTCATTTGATCTCTGTAAATTAAGGTGCATGAATTTGAAATTATGCACTGTGAAAAACAAACAGTACTAAAATAAGGACCACTTGCATAGGTTGATGCAACAAAGATGTTATTTCACTATTTGCTGATGATGTACTATAACATATTATCACTGTTTTATCAGCATTTTTGATTAGAAAAATTGCCATTTTCATGCCCTAGAAAGCAGGAAAATGCATTTCCAGGGGTTTCATGCTCCAAAAATTGGTGGGGAGGGGGGTGGGGGCATGCCCCCAGACCCCCCTAGATGCTCAGGCCCTTTCGGGCCTTCAGAACGTGGCCGTGGGCCACGTATTTGACTGCTACGGGTGATAACTTACATGCAACGGCTGCTTCAAAACTTAATGACAGCCCTGATCATGGAAGAAATCTCTATATACGCATGGCCATGCGTATATAACATGGCGAGTGCAGTTTCAATTAGCTGGAAAATTTCCGTCGAGTTAAGTTCAAGTCCTTTTGTTTAAGTTTCGGCAATGTGAAGGTTATTCTGAACAATCCAAACCCTACTTCAAGCGTTTGACTTTTGCCAATCTGAGATGTCGACTTTGTTTGTCTACATTTTCATTAAGTATTTTTGACTTTGTTTGCCGACATTTTCATTCAAATTAATTCATCGTGCATTGTGAGAACTTTTTAGTCAATCACGAATGAACATGTTTTTTAGCACCCAAGATGCTGTTTGCCATGTTATAAAAGAATTGGTTCATGCTTTTAGCTGTGCGTATATCAAGTTATGGATGCACTTGGGAAGTTTGGAGAGCACTCAAGAAGCTAGAGTTGCTCTTGGCTATTGCCTCGAGCAACTCTTACACTTCTTTTGTGCTCTCCAAACTTTCCGAGTGTATCCATAACTCGATATACACACACTAAGCATGAACCAATTCTTTTGTTTGATATCTGGTCGATATCATTTAAGCTTTTCATAACAAAAAAGAGCTGCAGGTGGGTCAGAAGGATTGAGGCGACTTCCAGTGCTAATTAGTTCCCGTCACATACATGAAGTACCACTACCAAATCAGCGCTCTATCGTTTTGTTTCTGCTTCAGTTTTTGATTTTTCGTTTGTCTTAAGATTTGATTAATCGCGTTTTTAAAGTATCTGGTGACTTGTGTCGGGCGCAAGTTTATTTTGAAAACCTTGGCCAGCGATATGTATTCATGCATAAATAAACTGCCGTAATATGGCATCTGATCGAGTGAATTTAATACTTGTTCGTAATATTGAAGGTAAAGTAGACAAGAATTGCATGTTCTAATTATCATAGTAATTATTATTATAACACTCAAAACAATTGAAAGTTTTAGTCCTTCCCTAGTTTAGCCGAAGACTAGTTGTAAAATTGCGACTGAAGGGTAGGAAGTGTTAGTCGCCGAACCTTAAGTCACAAATATATGCGTGCGATCATATTGGTTAAGACCTGTAGAGTGCAGGTTAAAACTTCTGGGAAGATGTAAAAGCGTAAAATCTCTTTTATTGGAAGTTGTCTGGGGCCAAGGTGGTTCCGGAAGGGACGGGGGTTAATGATTTTGGAATTCGGAGGGCATGCTGAAGGGGTAGAGCATTTTGGAATTTCCGAAGCCAAGAGGGTTGAAGTGTTCATGCCAGCCATGGTAGGGTATAGACATTTTCTGGAATCACCCAGTATTAGTACCAATACTAATATATAGGTTTTAAACGTGATTCATTGCTTCGCATGATTCAACTTGGAAAATGGCCTGTATTACATGGTTATAGGTAAAACTTTGTTTTCAATTGGTAAATGCAGCTACTTTATTATAGTAGGACCCTGATTTAATGAACCCTGATTTGTCACAAATTTATTCACAATATTTACAATAAACTGTATGAATTAAACCCAGATTTAACTAACCCAGTTACTCAACAAATGACTGGCAACGGCGATCAGAGGAACACAATAATTATTCGATGTAGAAGCCGGAATGTAAAATCGCATCATATGCACAGGAGTCAGCCATCCATTAAAGTCACGTTGCTAAAAATAGCAACTATACCCTTATTTAACAGTGGTTTTGGTCAGTTTTCAACAAATTTGTTATATCGGGGTTACTGGTTTAACAAAACCTCAATTTAACAAACATCCCATATCCCCTGGCACTTCGTTAATTTGGGGTGTCATTGGATATGTGTCTGTTGTGGCTCAAACTTCTGTTTTATTTAGATTTAATTTCTTTTAATGTCTGCATCAGATTCCTCTAATTATTTAGGAAAACAAACAAAAAATCAGTGGTTTGAAAATTTGAACCACAACTAACTTATACTTACATTATATTAATAATTTATAGAAAACAAACCTTTACTCGTAAGAGCAGCTTGTCGTGATACACTGGACTCCTGATCATGATGCTCCTTACTCTACCAAGAAAAAAATAAATTACTACACCGATCATGAGAGAAAACGCTCTAGTCTAGCTTGGTGCTAATTACTATATAGGACTGAATCAAATGCTCCTCATTTTGTAATTAGAACAACACGGAATATGCTAATTAAAAAAATAACTGCTAGTTATTCACCTATGAGCTGATTGATTTTTGCACCAAATTAAATTGAAAACCAATGAAATCTCTAATCTCTATAGGTGAACTGAAAACCTGTTAAAACCTTGAGATCCACAAAATGAATTCTAGATTTGCACCTGGAATTTATTTTGTGGATTAAGATTTTCAACAGGTTTGTGATTCATGTGGGAATTCTCTGTTAGGTTACTACTGTCTGGTTCTGTGCATGAAAATGTTTAATTAAACATTACATGCAGACACCACAATCCTTCCGTATTCTGTATTAACTTACTTTATTTATGTCACTGCTGTCACAGGCATACGAATTGGTACCTTTGTATAAAATAATAAATGATAAAAAAACAGAGATACTCCATCAGTTGATGCATACATAATCCAACCGAAAGGAAAGTAAATCAACTGACTTTGATATTGGTCCATTGAATCATTATTAAATGACAGCTTTCATTGAAGGTTGACTTAATTGGTACCATAAAGGGACTCAGTAGTATGGCTTATATATAAGGCTTTACATTATCGCACACACTGAAAGATTTAAACTGCTGTGGCATATATGTAGGGTGTACATGCTAATGATTCACAGTTTACGATTACCTACTTGCATGGTGACGCTTCTCATCTTTTCGACCAAAAATGGTCTTTGTCTTCACTTTCTCCCCCCCTCCCCAGGGTCAATGTAAATTGTTGAATTTCCTCTCTCCAATCTTGTAACCATACATAAACATTGTATTGTTGGGTAGCCAGCTGGGGGCTTGAAACATTGAATACCGACTTGCCACTTCAACCAAGATTGCCACTGGGTGGCATTTTGTTAAGTGTTTCACTGAAGGACTGTAAACAGCAATTGTTTGTTGTACAAACTTAATTGAATGTTAGAGCCTAACATTGTACGGAAATGAGTTCGGGAGCTCTCTGTGGTGTCGCACGTTTGCTGAGGATGATATGATGTACAACAAATAGTCAACTCGTGAATTGGCATTTCTTGGCCACTTATACTGTGGCGGTTTTAATAGTAACTCAAATAAAAGTTAATTGTTAACAATGTCCATGGTAATTAAATTATTATTTTCAGCAAAGGTGGGGCGAAAAAGGCGCCAAAAGCCACGCTATCTTTAAAACGGGGAACGGGGAATCGGAGAATCGGGGAATGGGAATGGAAATGGAAATGGGAATGGGAATGGGAATGGGAATGGGAATGGGAACGGGGAACGGGGAACGGGGAACGGGGAACGGGGAACGGGGAATCTTTAAAATGGGGAATCTTTAAAATGGGGAATCTTTAAAATGGGGAATCTTTAAAATGGGGAATCTTTAAAATGGGGAATCTTTAAAATGGGGAATCTTTAAAATGGGGAATCTTTAAAAGCGGGAATCTTTAAAAGCGGGAATCTTTAAAACGGGGAATCTTTAAAAGCGGGAATCTTTAAAAGCGGGAATCTTTAAAACGGGGAATCTTTAAAAGCGGGAATCTTTAAAATGGAGAATCTTTAAAACGGGGAATCTTTAAAAGCGGGAATCTTTAAAAGTGGGAATCTTTAAAAGCGGGAATCTTTAAAAGCGGGAATCTTTAAAAGCGGGAATCTTTAAAAGCGGGAATCTTTAAAATGGGCAATATTTAAAAGCGGGAATCTTTAAAATGGGCAATCTTTAAAAGCGGGAATCTTTAAAAGTGGGAATCTTTAAAACGGGGAATCTTTAAAACAGGGAATAGTTAATAGCGTTAATCTTCACTTAGAAGTGAACGAGAATCTCTCAGTTTCCCACCGGAAGCTATTTATTCTGTCACATGTATCAACTCAACAGGTACAGAGACAGTTGTGGTATTTATTCATTGTAATTATATTGCACGCTATTAAACAGGGGCACCCAACGGATCGTTTCGGTAAATTATCTGTTCGGAAGGCCTTTAATCCCCTCTGATTTTCTTGAGAGAATTGGCACCTCGAACTTTCGTGATATGAGAAATTTAATGTCTGTTGTTTTCGGACTGTTGAAAATGTCGTTTTGAGTAGCGAAAAAAGGTCAGCTATCATTTTCGGAAAGGCGATAAGACCTAAGGTTTTCGGGAAATGGACAAAAAAGCCCTAATAAATTCGAGAATACTCAAGTTCCCCTAGAATATCCGAACAGATAAAATTTTTTTAGTGCAACCTAAAATTAACCTACAGAGCTTTAAAAGTACTCCAGATAGCCTAAAACAGCATCTAACAGCATTAGAGAGAAAACGGTCGTTGGGTGCCCCTGATTAAAGCACATTGGTTTAGCGGGATAGCGGAGCGGTTCAAATCTCGATTCTCACTCTTTGAGATCCGCTAGACCGCCGACCAAAGAATCGAACCGCCTGGACTTATCTTAACTCCGTTTCATAGCGATGGATATTTGTCGTAGCCCCGGATCGTAGCCTTATCATGTGCTAATGGAAGGACTTACGACTTAACGACAAATATATGGCAGGGAAAACGCGTTTTTGGTTATTTAATCGATAAATCAACAGTCCCCTAAATCTGGTTCACATGACGTCGCTAAAATTCAAACTACAAAACTATTAATCATCCTGAGATTTTACTTTCATGATGTATAAGAGCAGCTGGAAACTAATATTCATACAAATTTTCTCTCCAAGTGGGTTCTTGGTTTTGTAATAGACTACGCTTGAATTTCTAAGCTTTTGCGTGACGCGGCATTTACATGACGGGCAATAAATCTGTCATGTTGGTTAAAAGAGTGACTTATTTCGGGGAATTTGGCTATCTGAAGAGTTCATGTATTAGAAAAAGTATTACTTTTAAAATGTTTTTGAGTTTCTAAAGAGATAAATTCACGCTTTGGTAGCAAAACTCAGTGACAGATGTTTCTTTTGGTTTCCGGCCGCCATCCGGATGGGCGCCAGCATGGCGTCTCCATCAAAATCGCTATAAATTTGGGTAAAAAATTTCTCCGCATATCTTGCGTAAGATACATTGCTGTGACCTGAATCTTGGCGAAAGTCTTTGCATATTTACCTTCTTTCTCTTCAAGATTCTGGACTTTATCATTTGAACTGTTTTGATTTTTGATTTTGATTTATTTTGAACGGCGTGACACTGAAAACCAGCGATAAAGTAATTCGATGCTCGATGCCCGAACGATGTGGCGGCGAATTTCGCGTATAATCCGTCATTGTGTTCTTAATGATACCTCTTTCTACGCCATGCAGTCATGCGAAGACAATTTCAAAGTGCCCATTGCATTCACTTTAAAGAAGAAAGAATCGGTCGCTTTGAAGGTCTTCCACAGTTTAAATGGAATGATCTCGGCGAACAAGATGTGATAGGGGAAGGGTCGGTTGGCGCCGTTTTTATCACAAAAACCAGGAACAAGGACGGAAAGTCGAAACAGTGGTTGACAAGAAATCACCCGCTTTTAAAGATTCCCGCTTAAAAAAGATTCCCCATTTTAAAGATTCCCGCTTTTAAAGATTCCCCGTTTTAAAGATTCCCGCTTTTAAAGATTCCCCGTTTTAAAGATTCCCGCTTTTAAAGATTGCCCATTTTAAAGATTCCCGCTTTTAAAGATTGCCCATTTTAAAGATTCCCGCTTTTAAAGATTCCCCGTTTTCAAGATTCCTGCTTTTACAGATTCCCCATTTTAAAGATTCCCGCTTTTAAAGATTCCCCGTTTTAAAGATCCCCCATTTTAAAGATTCCCGCTTTTAAAGATTCCCCAGTTTAAAGATTCCCCGTTCGCCGTTCCCCGTTCCCCGTTCCCCGTTCCCCGTTCCCCGTTCCCCGTTCCCCGTTCCCCGTTCCCCGTTCCCCGTTCCCCGTTCCCCGTTCCCCGTTCCCCGTTCCCCGATTCTCGATTGCCCGTTCCTCGTTTTAAAGATAGCCCTTCCATCAAAATTATCTAGAAATGTTAACCACATACGGGTATCGTGTTTAGATTCTCTGTTTAAACGGATGTGGTGATAAGGGCTTGTTAGACCGCTGGTAAGGTCAATTAAGCGGCGTAAAAAGCGCGGCCTGGGATGACAACAGAACAACAGAAGTTTAACAGGCCAATTAAAGACTGCAGTTCGCTCACAGAGACGGAGCGTTTCTTGTGAAAGTGATGTAGTAAGGTACGACATTTGGTAAGCTTGTCCAACGGCAACCTGGCCTCCCGCCGCACAGAATCGAGCTCTATACCAGCAAACTGTAAAGTGGTATTCGGCCCCACTGTTTTGTCCTAGGCAATTGGGACTCCAAGAAAGTTACACATATCGAGAAACTTATGAAGGTCTTCACCGCATTTAACTCTACTTGGTGCAATAAACAAAAAGTCGTCTAAAATATGCAAAACGGCAGAGACATGTAAGTGTTGCAAGCCACTCTAAAGAAGAACTGAACTTTTCGAAAATCGCCCAGCTAGACCTTAGTCCTATAGCGAGACAACGATCAAAATAGTATTCATTTGTCCATTTGATACCGAGTAACGGGTACTCCAACGGGTGAACAGGAATTATACGAAATGCGGACTTAATATCCGTTTTAGCCAAAAAGCAACCCACACCTAATTTCTTTAAAATATGAATGGCATCACTAATAGTAGCATAATGGACTGATGAACATTCGTCAGGAATAAAATCATTTACAGACGAACCTTTTGGGTATGATAAATGGTGAATTAATCTAAATTCATTAGGAGCCTTCCTGGAAACTATGCCAATGGGCGAAGTGCGAAAAATGGGAAAAGGTGGAGCCTTGAAAGGTCCCACAACCCTACCAGCTTCGATTTCCTTCATTAATTTTGCGGAGACAATTTCCGGATTCTGCAGGGCACTTTGCAAATTAGGAGATTCAAAAGAAGATAATTCACCGATGTAAGAAATTCGAAAACCGTTCCGAAAACCGTCAACTAATAGGGTTTTTAGGGTTGGACTATAACCGGCCAATAAATTCTCAGACCGGTCCGCTTTTACGGGCGTGACTGGATGGCTGTCCAACACCTGGATTAGTAAGTTGTGATCCTGATTTTCCGACACTGGGGCGCTGGTGGGTTGAGGAGACCTGACATTGACTTGCCATGCTCATATTGGCATCCCCTGCACCGCTTACCGGCGTGAAATGTCCAGCATGTCCCTTTGGGAAATTTGCTGGTAGAAGGTCGAAAACGGACTCGTGCGTGGGCCTTATCCGCACCTGCGGATGATGGAGTTTTGCCGCAAAAATTGGACATCGCCCTAAGCCATAATTCCCAGTGGATTTGATCCCAAGGGTAACGGTGAGGTGCAGATTGCCTTAAGTAGCGGAACTGCTCGTCACAAAAAAGCCAGTCGGCCGATTTATGAGAAAGATCACGCACCACTTCACAATATTTCATCAACTTTGGGGCGTCACCAGCAGCTTTCTCCGAATAAATCGAGACGAAAATGTTAAAGGCAGTTATCCACTGCTGAATAATTGTCACCTTCTTTGGCGTGTGATAAGGCTCAAGAGTTAGGTGGGGTTGGACCGAGATACCACCAGGGGAGGTCATAGATAAGGCATACCGCTCACGGGGAGGAGCTACTGACAACAACACACCAAAACCTATGTATCCGTGAGCCCAAATTTTTGCTTTTGTTTTTGAGCTAACTCTAGCACCTAAATCTACGCCAATGCTGGTAAAACGCTGGCGGGGTTCATCCCCAACACTCAAGGGAGAAAATGGTGGATCCGCGCCTTGCGTACCTGTGGGTTGAGTGAGGTTTGAAATCTCCTCGTTCACCAGATGGTCAACCTGACCAAGTGCTGTGGTAGTGCTGGCCGGAGCACTCGCTTGATGCTGCGTGGCCATGGCGTCCTTCACGGCCGCGGAGACAGCAGCGGCAATGGTGCTGGTGAGTGCCTGGAGATTTAACTGGATCATCCCCGGGACTGCAGTAGACTGGGTATCTTGCTCTATTGCAGCTGGCTCGACCTCTTGCAGATCAGAGGCAGGCGGCAACGAGCGAAGACGCTTAGAACGGCTTCCAGGGCCAGCAGTACGCTTCTTAGGGGGCATGATTAAGCGAGAAGAAATGAACTATATAATAACGGATGTTAGGTGACAGCGTTAACCGCATACAATGTAAAATGAGCTTAAGAAAATTACATGGACGGGAAGAAATATATAACTAAATAGACACCCTCAGAGGTGCCGGATTAAAGTAACTGCCAAATAATTGCGGTATGTAAAAAAGGATTAAAAAGACTGTTATCAGACCGAGACAACGCCTTTGCTGTAAATTGCGATAAGTGAGATAAATAACAATCATAAAAGTCCATCTCCATGAATAAATAGATATGCATTGACAGTAATACCGAGTGCATTGGACACGCCTATGGAAATAGGCGATCAAAATGGATTGTATACTCATGCGGTAAACTGCAAGCAAAAAACAATAACCAAAGCCGGTATAGAACAAATAGACACCTATGTACTGTGTTTACCATATAAAAAGAATGCACACTTATGTACTGTGCACAACGTATAAAACAAAGGCACACTAATGTAATGTGCATACCGTATAATACGGGCACAAATGTACTGTGTACACAGGTGGCCAAATGATGAGCCAACGGAAACAGCAATGAAAAGGTATGCGACAAATGAAAACCGCAAAAATAGCTGAATCACGAGGCAACAAGACACGGCTTGGTGTAAAATGTACACTATACATATATCAAAAGAAAATGGCTTGAATTAGCGTCAAACAGCATAGTTCGGCCTAATGGTCGACAATTGAACAAATGCGTAATGACTTTAAAACGGCCCCTCTGAGGCTCCGAAAAAACTTATATTGCCCCTGCCTATTGAGGTGGACACCATCACGCGCGAGAAATCTCTGGGATGCATTCCAAAAGCCTCTATGTCCTCAGAAAAAGACATAAGGGAGGGCTTCGAGGAACGTTTTAACATATTTGTTAAACGCGAGGACACGCGTGTTGAATACAGGATCGGACCCCAGAAGGGTTTGGCAGACATAAATAAGCTTAAAGTGCACCTAACCCGAAAATTTTTTTTCCCTAAAACGAATCCACTTGTTATTCGAAGCATTTGGGCGAAAAAATTTTTGAATTCGGTTGAATCCTCGATTTTCTATGCCCTTTCAAAGTCGCGCCTGAAGGGTTACACGACCGCGTTTTAGGGAGTCTGGGGCGGCGGTTGCTGATGACGTCTACCCAGGAACCAAACACAATGGCGCCTCAGTCAGCTCTCTGTATTTGCTCGAGAAAATAGAAAACAAAACTAATCGTTCCAATATATTTTGGGGCTAAAACGTCCAAGTTTTGTTCCAGAATCATTTTTTTTTTAAGTTAAGTTTCTATTCGGAAGACACCGAAATAAACTTCGATCGTGCACGTTCGACAACCGTGAACTCACTGCTTAGAGCTTTGAGAACAATTTGCAACATTTCAAGCGACGACGGGGAAGATTTCTTTGCGGACGAGCTGCTTGTATATTAGGAATGGAAAACTAGATACGACGTGGAGGAGCAGGCAAACGAAAAGCAGGAATGAAAACTCAAGGACTGCTTTGGATGGTAATTTCGTCACCTAAACACAAGATTCCCACGCGTGTTTATAGCCCGTCTACATTTGCCCTTCGCGAGAATGTATTTTGTCAAGGTATGGTTGTTCTATTAAATCCAGTTTGTGTTTTACTTTCTGGAATGCTTCATGTTCATAAGAGCGACGTAAGTGTTTAAGTTTTCGAGACTTGATGACCTCCAAAACACTGGCTTCGATCGATTGAAAATCGTAGAATTGTTTCGACCTGTATTTTTGAAGCTGCGGGAAGCAAGGCGGAATTGGGAAGGAAACATTTCATACAATTACCGATTTCACATTGTCACACGTGTTAAGTCGTAACTCCAAATAACCAGTGTAAATTTTTTTCAAAGTTCGCAGTGAAATTCGTCGGATAAGCGAAAAGGATGTGTTCCCTAAGCGGTCCGCAGACATGAATGTTACGCGGTCATTATTATTTTCGACACTATTGCATAGAATGTTTTTCGCACTGCTGATTTCCAAACTTTCGAAAAACTTTTTGAGTGTAACAATTTTGTTATCATGTAATACTAAAGGATTAATCTTCGACTTTTATCTAAATCGAACGAGAAATAAGTGTTGGTTGGCGGCGTATAGTTGCGACCTATTTACATATCACTATATTTGGTCGTAAAGGTTCTTTATCGATCACACAACTTTGCCGGCTAAGTTATAAATACTGCAGGATTGGAAGATATAGGTTGTCGGTAGCATTTCGACAAATTGCTGGTTGGCTTTAAGCAGAAAATTTTGAAAATAGGGTTTGAAAGCCTGCGGAACAAATTCCAGTGAGAGTTCTTCAATGGTTCTCACAGACTCAGTTCGCTCGTTTCGGTTCAACAAAATCAACCATCGTTTATGTCTTCATTGTACCATTGACCGATCATCGCCAGTAAATTGTACAGTATATCTTTTTTTTAGATCTGGGATATTGCTGCAACAGCCGATAGCACTTCTGGAAGGTATTTCTGTGCACTTTTCTAATGTGTATTGTACCATCCTGAAGAAAATGAGAGGACGTGAGATATTCGACCTTCCTGGGTAGACGTCACAACAGCCGCTGGACCCATTCTCCTCAAACTCGGTCGTAAAACAAAATGGCGGTGTTTTGGAGCTATTTTCGAGATTTCGTCGGGGCACAGAAAATCGACGATTTAAGCGAATCCAAAAATTTTTTCGTAGAAGTATTCCAAATAACAAGTAGATTAGTTTTCGCGAAAAAAAAAGTTTGGGGTTAGATGCACTTTAACGTTGTACGTGTCGTGCAGAATGGTAACAAGCTCCTCGATAGAAGAACCCACAACTAAAGGATCAAGACGAGAAAGATCATTGGTTCCCAGCTGTAAAATGGCTATGTCTGGAACGAATGAAGCGACCACGGGGAGGTCGTATTGCAACGTCTTAGCCACAGTTCTCCCCCCAGCACCACGCCATTTAAATGTGGCAACATCATTTAACAAGAATTGGTGGTTAAGGTTAGGGTTTGCAGCAACGAAGTTGTCTAAACGTCTAATGAATGAATGCCCCAGAATAAAAATTAGAGGGAGACCCATTCTAATATAATACAAAATATCTCTTCAACTTGCCTGAAAAAATGTTATCGCCAAGAGATGTACTCGCTGTGAACGTGAAAGCAAGAGGGAATGATTGAGAATGCGACCAGTCTTTTATAGTGGCGGATAGATAACACTCTTTAACATGATTGGCTGTTATGTCACATGACAGACCACCATCGGATCGACAAATATGTGCCTTGAATACAATAGCTCAATTTATCGTCATAAATAACATCATGCCTTGGCTTGATGTTTGTTTTTATTAATAATAAGTATCTCATTTAATTCCTTATATACTTATTAGAAAGCAGTCCTAAGAAAATACGCACGCTGATTGGTAAAAATCTTGTTTCTATGACTCGATAGAAACATGAGCTGTTGACGTAATGATGGTGTGAGCAAAGACAATTTACGTTTTGATAATAAAAGTTAACAATTTGTTTTCCTTTTTTTGTTGTGGTGTTTTCTAAAAGAAATAGAAAACATGTTCTCCGACTGTCTCTATCGAGTTTTAGTATTAATCATAACAATTACAATTTCCTCAAATGTGATTGGTGCATAAACTGCTGTATTTTGCTCTAATTAATCTGCAAAGCTGTAATCGAACAGTGTAATCGGACAGTTGGCTGTAATCGGACAGTTACATGAGCCAATCATTTTAAGTCCTCTCCACTAAATCCACCAATCACAACATTGATTACAATCACTATGGTAACCAATTCAAGAGACTGACTTTGTAAAATTGTGGAGGTTTAGTCTCTGGTGACTGTTTTGAAAGAAACTTAACAGCCATTTTGCAAGCTATTCTCCATATTTTTAATTATGATATTTAAAAATGACTATTAAACACTCTTTTTCAAATGAATTTTTGCTTTTGTGGGAAATTGTAATTGTTATGATTAATTGGTAACAGGAAATCGCGTCGTCTAATTCAGTCTGTAATCACACTTGTGATTAACAAATCGGACTCCCGCTTCGCAGTCATCTGATTTTGTTAATGACTCGTGTGATTACAGACCAAATCCGACTCCACTCAGTCCTATTACCATTATAAATCTACTAGCATTCTATCAGGAATGCCGTTCTCTGATTGGCTAAGCTACTCATGTTCTATTTTGTGATAGATAGTAGCGTAGCAGCATGCGTTGGGGGCCGCTTTGTGTTTTTGAAGTGTCTGTGAAGAAGATTTAGATGAAAGTTTTGAACGACTAGTAAGTTTATTCTAAAACAATTGGATTCTTTATTCGCTCTCGATTTCTATGCATGATAGTTGACTTGGGCTGCACTCTCATCAACTATCATGTGATAGAAATCTTGAGCTCATAATCTAATTGTTTAATAGAAACACTCGTGAAAGTTTGGGAGAACTCGAAAAAGCTGTGGAACACTCGCCTGTGGCTCGTGTTCCCACAGCATTTCTCGTTCTCCAAAACTTCCACTCGTGTTTCTATAACTCGATAGAAACAAGGTACATGTTTTCTATTTCTTAAATATTCTCCATTACATTTTATACCTTAAATGCATTTGCAGTTCATGAACATATTCTGCAATCCCTTAATTTTATTAAAAATTCTATTTTAGGCACCTGAAGGCAATGCATCCTCCTGGTCTGTGCAGTTGTTACATATGTAGAATGGTGGTTGAAAGTCATCTTCCTCATGCAACCTGGAACATGATGGAAATGTGCATACTACCTGTTTGCATTTATTGCAAGAAAGGCCATAGGCAACATCTTTGTAACACAAAGAGCAACATTGTCCTGTTTTCATTGGAGCTGTAAGTACAATATAAATATATGGAAATCTTTAAGTCAGTTGAAATGTTTAGTGATACTTACTTCTTTTGCATGCAAGCTACACTGTATCCAGTGTTGGAAATTAGTGTTCACCCGCTCGCCAGTGGGAGTGTGGAAAACGTTGAGTTAGCTGGGAGTTTTAGTTAACTGAGTTCAATTTAGTGGAATGCTACCATACTGTATAAAGCTACCTTTTTACAGGGTGACTTGTTTAGAGACTAAAGCTAATTGGCAAGTAATTAACTGTTTGTATCTCTGTCTAAATCTGCTCAGAATGTTGAAGTGCACAGTGTTGGCAAAATCCAGAAGGCGTGATGGTGGGGGGGAGGGCTGTCTTTGACACCTGTGCCAGATAGCCATAAGTACTTCAGTTAATCAGCCCCATTGGGAGGTAGAGGGTCAGGGGTTGAATCCCATTCTGTCTAGGTAAGGGTTCATAGGCCTTTAGTCCTGTGTCACAACCAGGCAAACCCCTCTCTCCTGACCAATGCATTGTGACTTAGAAATTTTGAGGGGGCTCTGACAAGGACATAATTATTTGGAAAGGAGCAGGTTCACCATGACCTAGCAGCCTGAGGGAGCCCAGGATCAAAGGCTGAATTACTCTCTGTCTAGGCAAGGGGTGGCATACATGTAAGTTGTGAATCTGAAGTTATTGTTTTTATGCTTAGCTGAGCTGTTTTTGCCACCTAAAGGCAAGCAATTGTGTGGGCCTAATGTCTGTCTGCTTAACTGGTTCATATCCCCTGAGGGGGAGGGGAAGGGGACCAAAAATTGTTTGGTGGCTTTCACCAGCTCTGCAGGTACAGTTTTGTTTTCAAATATGGCCTGATGTCATGAATGATGAATGATGTACTTTATAATTTGTTAGTACCTTGAAGACATACCTCACTGTTGGACCTAGATGTACTACATTCTATTGCTTTTTGGGGCTCCAGGAAGTCATCTGTAAATATAGTAATGGAAATTGTGCATAATATCAATCAGCATCAATTTTATAATTTTAAACTATTTGTATTTTATTTGGTGGTCAATTTCCTAAAATTGCCACATCAAAAGCACCTAATTAAGCTAGGCTTAAGGCTAGCTTCAGGAATTTTTTTTTAAGTTTTGCATGTTGTAGTGTAGGAAAAAGTCATTCAGATGGCTTTCTCAATAAATAAATATTACAATCATATAATTTCATAAACAAGGACATATATGGAAGGTGTCAGGTTTACCATGACCTACAGCATAAACTGAGCATAAAATGATAAATTGCAAAATGTGTATTTATTTTTAGCCAAAATGTGACAGAAAACCCAAATATGATTTTTTTTTTAAGGTGAGACATGTTAGTTTGTATTTAACTTTTTCCCCTGGCACAAATGTTCTGCTTGAAAATGGTGCATGCATGAAAAGGTAAGTAAGAAGTGTTGAGAGGGGATCAGATTTTACAAGCAGGTGTTGTCACACTGCTGACAATGAAATTTATTGTCAGTGGTGTGACATGATATTTAATATTTAATGTCATGAGCTTTTTTGTTGAAAGGGGGTGGGTTATTTAAGTTTCGATTAACCCTTGATAAGAGGAAGGTATGGGTCACTTTTCCCAACTGCTACCTTTCCAATTGGCCCCCCCCCCCCTATACTTATTAACCTGAGTCCCCAGCAAATATTTGTATGCTATTTATTAGCTATGCATTTACAATTACCCAAGGCAAGTACTGTCCTGTAGCCTCCATGGGTGGTTGCTTTTTCAATGGTATAGGCTTGTGTCCTGGAAATGGCAGCCTATGAAATGCAACACAGAATAATTTTGAGATGTGTTTAACAACCTCTTTAAGTTTACTAGAGCCTAATTTCAACATATGTGTGGACACATAAAAAGAATCACAGTGGCCATGTAATTTGATGTAGGTTGAAAGTTTGTTCTTTTCTGTGATAGTGTAATGATAATGAAATATAGCGAGTGACAAGAAAAAAATTATCATTTTTTTCCTTCAGTGTCACACTCAATACTCGATAACAATGTTTGATATATCTAAACCTCTATTACAATATTTTTTTTGTATTTTTACTAAAAGTTGTCAAGAAATTTATTTTGTACTTTGTAAAAGATTATAGACTCAATTAGGCATGTGTTTTCAATGAGTAAACATTTTTTGTCCTATTAAGCTCAACATTTGGGGTCTGATTACATGAGCTGGGCTGGCTTGGTTTTGCTGAGATGTGGGCATGTCTGTTAAATACAACTGAAATCAACTTTGCAATTACATGACAGCTGGACCAGCTCAGCCCCGGCTTACTAGGCAGAAAATCTTCCATGCATCACCAGGCCACCCTGGCTAACCGGGCCAGCTTAAATTTCCCTTCTGAGCACTCTACTAAAAAAATCCACATTTCTTTCTAAATAGGATGTGAAGATTATACAGCCCATGCATGCAGTTTTAACATGATCAGGCCCTTAGATTATTTAATTAATAATTGAACAGTAATTAAGTAATTGATTTTGTTGTCACGAAAATAAATTAGCTGAGCCGGTTTCATGTGACGTCATCATTTTCCAAGACTAAAAATTACAAGTCCTTCTAAAGTTTTAGTTTTACCAGGTGCAAGACCCTCTGATCACTTAACGTTTTACAGCGTTTCAGCTCGACAGGGTTCCTCATTTTGTTTAGAGAGCATGTTTGAATTTCTAAGTTTGTGCGTTGCGTGACAATAGAATGGCGGCCCGAGAAGCTCTCGCGTAGGTCAAAAGTTGAGTTATCGCTCAGGTTTTTGCTAACTGAACAGTTCATGGTCTAGAAGAAGTATTAATTTCAATGTGGCGGAGTTCTAGAGTGATAACCTTTCATTTCAAAAACAAAACTCGAAGATAGATGGCCCTATTTCTCCACGGCCGCCCCTCGAAGGGGCACCAACATGGCGTCTCCATTCAAAGCTCTGTGCATTTGGTTGAAACACTTTTCGGAAAATGGTGCGAATGGAAAACCGCACAGATCTATATCTTTGCAAGGTTGTTTATGTATCAATCATCTATCATATCTCACATTCTTGACTTAGTTTATTTGATGTTCAAGATTTTTATTTTTGATGGCGTGACAGCTGTGCAAAGCAGCGATCTTGACACACATCTGGGTCATCTGCTAGACTGCCAGAATAAGTAATGAATGATGGATTGCATGACTGAGCTGAACATTTACAATCTCTCTCTCTCTCTCTGTCAACATTACTCATATGAACCTATCCACGCATGTATTTAATGGGTCCTCAAGTACATTTAGGCCCAGATCAAACGTCGAACTTCACTTGAGACGAACTAAACTGCAGTTTTAGTAGAGGTTAAACTCGACCGTTGGGTCAAACGTCCAGCTTAATTCGAATTTCGATCGACCAAATCGTTCTATCCGTCTGCTTCAGACAGATAGAACTTGTTGTTCGATCTAAATTCTGTCGGATGAACTCGGGCGAGGCAAACGTCGAACTTATCATGAACTTAATTCGCTCAGTTTACATTTGACCTTGGCCTTGGTGATTTCTGGCAGGAACTTGTGCAGTGAAGGTGATCGGCAACTCATAGTTTGAAAAGGGCTGAAGGACATTCATCCATGATAGTTATTAAACGATTAGACAGCAAGCTGCACGTTTCTATTGGCCGTTAAATAATAGGCCAAGTTATTCTCGCATTTTGATTGGTTCTCGCCTATGATCTATTACAGGACAGATGCACGATCGACGTCATCATTTCAAAGTTTTTCCCTCTGTGTTTTAAAATGGCGGAAAGTTTTGAGAATTTAGATAATATTTTACATGACTGGGCAAAAGATAAGGTACAAGAAAGTCTTGTCCAGGCATTTAACAGGTACCAGAAGCATAGTCTAGCAGGAAGAAGAAAAATAAAGCCGTTTCTGTTTTAGACAATGACTCAGAAAAAATACCCGAGCAGTCTCAGTCGGCAGTCGAGCGAGACTAAACCAAACACAAAATTAGTCTTGGTAAGCCGAGAACCATTGCTTTGTCTCGAATTTAACAAACCGGATAAACAAAATGTTTATGAGATTAATTTATTTAAAAAATTGAACTTTTCTCAGTCTCAAAATAATTGTTGACACAGTGATTGTCTGGAATGAAACATCAAAACCACTTCTTAAAATCAGTTAAAATAAACACATAACCTTGCTTTCCGATGCGAATGTTCCAGTCCGTTTCAGGGCACAGCAGCGAGCAAAGTATAGCTCACTACAGCTCACGGCCAAGTGTATCACAGCTAAAACGTGTCTCCGACACTATTTTTAAACTGATTTGAGAATCACCAGCCACAAAGGACACAAATTTCCGCCATCACTAACGCTCCTTTCATTCAAAACTCGAATCGAATGGCCTCCAGGTTGACCGCAGCCACAAGTTTTCCGAGCGTAGTTTTTCAACTCCTGCAATATTCGAGGCAACATGCAAGCTTTTCGGCTCACAGGCTGCTCTGATGACAAAAACTGACTTGACTTATCCAGCATTTTCTTTAAGATTTGTAGATTTCGCAGTTCAATTCTGCTTTCGCTGTAAGTTTTCATTCCACGAGAAGCGACGCTGGAGTCAAGTTTGACAGTGGCGTGATTTTCCCGGACCAATCACCATTCTTTGGTACGCATAGCAACCAATGAGATTGCTTCAATTTGTATAGACAATAGATTACGTCAAATGGCTTTTTTTCGTGTTCGCCAAAGTGGGCAAAGGCCAGCTTTCGAGTTCTGTTGAAAGATTTTGAAATTAAAAAAGCTTTAGCTGTTGTAGTTTGTTTCGTTATTATATAAAACTAATAGATTCCATGTTGCCTTGCGTCTGTTCAGTAACAGATCACAGAAGACGTCTAAATGTGGTAAGAACATCAGTGACACACTCGGCTATCGCCTCGTGTGCCACTTTTTTGTTCTTACCACATTTTGACGTCGTCTTTGATCTCTTACTGAACAGACGCACAGCAACATGGAATCTATTTGTTAAATAGTTGGCGAGGGGGCAAACCCCAAGTCAACTATGAAAAGTCGATTGGAAACGAGAGCGAGCCGTTTTAATGGCGTTGTGAATAAATAGTTGTTTATCAAGTCCTTCTTTGCAATGCCTGCAATCAGTGTACATGTGAACTTTCTATCCTTTTTGTAGGGGAATTTGGAAAGACAAAGACGGATTCAAAAGCTTACAAAAATGTCTCAAGCCAAAGAAAGTATATTCTACTGGGAGTCGATCCACGGTCAAATTAGCAGGAGGACTAGAAATCAGCTGTAGAAATCAACAGGTGCAAGATCGTCGCAGGTGAGTTTGTTTGTAAATTTCTTGTTATCGAGCTTAAGAATTAATAAAAAGTGGGAGCGAGGAAAGAAGATCAATAAACGTACTTTGCTTCTATATTTTTTTAGATTTATGTGTTGATTTTAGTTGAAATTCAGTCATCAATTGTGAAGTCGGCGAGAATGCGAGAATGGGATGGCCGCAAATTTAAACCTAATGGCTGCTGTGAATCAGATGAACCGTTTACGCAAGTGTAAAATGGTGGTTTGAGCCAAATTAAAAGACAGATTCAGTCTTACTCTGAATGAAAAATGCCGGCCGGGTTTAAACCAGAAGAGTAAGAAACGACTTTAGACTTACCCTCAACGAAGAGTCCACTCTCATCTGTTAGCACCTTTTCGTTTGATCTGGAGCCTGTTCGTAGGCTAAGAATGGGACGGCCGCAAAATTCCTGCCACTGGTAAACTGAATGCCAGTTTAAGCTAAATTAAACGACAAATTTAAACTTACCCTGAATGAAAAAACGCAAACCAAAAGTTTAAGAAACGAATGTAGACTTACCCTCAACGAAATGTCCACTCTGATCTGTTAGCACCTTTTTGTTCGATCTGGTGCGGAGAAGAAGCCCGTTCGCAGGCTAAGAATGGGACGGCCGCAAAATTCCTGCCACTGATTAACTGAATGCTAGTTTAAACTAAATTAAAAGACAAATTTAGACTTACTCCGAGTGAAAAATGCAAGTTTAAACCAAAATAAGAAACAGATGTACACCTACATTGTACTCTCAAGGAAATTTCAGGTTTGATTTGTCAGCCACATTTTTGTTCTGATCGGGAGCTTGAGCTTAAGTAAGATTCTTCCAAGAAAAAAAAAAAAAAAAACGAAAGAAATCGTAGTCGATGGTGGACCAATGGTTAAGCTTACCAGTACAGCGGGTGATAAGTTCTGGGGTGTTTTTCATGAGCAGTAAAGCGAGGGTAAGCTTATTTATCTTTTACTTACCTCGCAAAGAAAATTGCGCCTTCGTCCACTGTCATCCAAGCTAGCCAGGGAAGAGCATCCTGACCATGTGCTCCCGTAACCGAAGAAACAGACAAGAGTAACTGACAGATGTCTGTCAAACTAATCTCCAAAAGACGAGCTTAGAACTGGTGCCTAGAGAGTTGGTGGGGGACATATGCCATTCAAGGCAACCTCACCTAAATACTTTCAAATACTTTCAGCTATTAAAGGCTAATCCTGGGAGAGCAGGGCGGTAAAAGAATCCGTTGAGGGGCAAGCCAGTAGTTACATACCTGTCAACCCCATGGGTCGCATTATGGTGTTTGAAAACATATTCTAGTTACCTAGTATACAATTTGCTGGATCAATACTATCACTTTTATTAGTTGGTGCTGCAATTAATGGAATCAAACAAATGCCCCGTTATTGTTGAACGCGTTGTAAACAATTATTGGATGACGTTTTGTGATATTCAGAATAATCAAGGTCGAGGAAGGGGTTATCAGTCAAAGCCGAAGGCTGAGGCAGATAACCCTTACCGAGACCTTGATTATTCTGAATATCACAAACAATCGAATCTAATACCGTAAATCCTCGAATTAGAGCCCGAGGGGGCGCTTAATCGAGGGGCGTCGGGGGGGGGGGGGGGGCGCTTATTTAATTTTCCCAAATTGTGGCCTGACATGATCATTTTTTTAATACATTATCTGCGCGTAAACAACAACATAAGCTGTTTATTGACGTGAAAAGCTGATCCTAAAGTTTTAATCGCGGCACCTTTAGTACTTAACGTGTTCAACGTGTTCACTTAACGTGTTCACAAACTAAAACAATGTACAAATCTAACACTACATGACGAAAACTGTATATCTTTTGTTGTCTCATTACTCGTCCACAAAATGGGAGGCGGGGAGGGGAGGGGCGCTTATTTTAAATTTCGGCCGATAGGAGGGGCGCTTATTCGAGGGGGCGCTAATTCGAGGATTTACGGTAATTGTTTTATCATACATTGAACATAATTTCCCTTAGAAAGAATGCACCGCGGTCATACATGACATGATTACCCGTGACCTTGAGTGTGCTTGACATGATTATTGTATGACGTCGCAGGCGCTGATTTCGAAAATTCACTGTACGCTTTCGGCCAATCAGAAAAGAGATAGTGAGTTCAATGTATAATAATAGTCGTTGTCATGATACACAGGTTGCCATAGTTACAGTGTAACCTTTTAAAGACACCCCTAATTTGAGGTTATAATTGCCAAAAACTCAAAAAAACGAACACGATGACCCCCGAATGCGCGACGTGGTGAACGACTCGCGTATTCACGAGTTATATAGAAGACGGCAACAAATATGCAAATCATTTCTTCCTCCCTCCATATATCGACTGTAAACTTTTCTTGGTAATTCCGCTGGCCACTGCGTAATGTTTGCGCATGTATTTTGCCCGTTCCAAACGCAAAGAAATATAGAAGGCCAGTAATGACAGATGTGTGCGAAAAAAAGATACCAGCGTCTGACTTTTTAATGTCGAGAGCAAGATTCGATTCCTGGCTGAACCACATTTTTAGTTTCTTTAGTAATGTTGTATTTTGTTCGCAATCGAGCTCTATATGTGTTTATTTCCTCAGAAATTGCTGGTGGTGAATCGTCATGAGGCAGTCAGCTGCTGATATGGTTCCATTTAAGGGCTATGAACGTTTTGTGTTTCACAGCGAAGTCAGCATACTCGTGGAGTTGTGCACGCGGTCTTGCTGTTCCGAGTTTTGTGGGTCCTATTTTCAGACTCTTTGTTACAACAGGAAAAGCGTCTTTCGTAGTGCAGTAATAACGCATAGCTTTCTAACTCCAAAATAATCACTCAAGTTATGAACTTCTCGTTATGCTAAAACGTATCTCTTGAGAAAAAAGACTGAGTTTGTAATAACAGTCGTAGTTAGTTATGGAGTAAACTGGTCCAAAAGGTACACATGAAACAGCTGTTATCACGCTAAAACACGGAAATATAGTTTTATATACTGTGTTGATAACTTAACATGACTATCCCTTAACTCAGGTGAACTGTAGCTAGCCGCTCAAAACATCCGCTTTTGAATCTCTTTAGGGTGCAAATTTTCATGTTTCGCTGTATAGTCAAACCTGTATTAAGCGGACACCCTCTATTAAGTGAACAGCAGTGCAAGTACCATTTTTTTCTTTTCCCACATTCACTGTACAAATTACCTGTATTCGACGGACCCCTCTATTAAGCGGACGCGGACAGCTTAAACTTGACTTTTATGGTCATTTCTGTTGTTAGAAACCTGTACGTTTTAATATTTAAACTTACCGACCAAGAGCTGTCACAGAAATGCGATATTTTATTATTCGGTTTTGTTTTTAGAGAAGCTTTGTTACTGTTTAATTTTGTGAGCCTTCGCATAATTTGATCAATATAGATACTGTTGCTACATTAGCATACTTAAATCGCTTTACCTCATATACTTGCCGCTGTCCATGGAAATCCGGTATTTTAGCAGTGATGAAATCCGGGAGTTCAGCAATGATGACGGCGGCGGCGGGGACGAGACCTTGTAAAAAATGAATTTACATTTTACCTACGAATGTCGCAAGTTTGTAAATCTGTTCAGTACATTTATCGGTCTAAAAACTTGCAGATATGCAAATAAATGTACCAAGATTGAAAAAGCTCGCGCATAGTCATTGTTCTGCTCATTGAACCTTTTGTTTGGTGACGCTCTCGTCGCCAGGCGCGTCGTGGTTTGCTGAGGCCCCGTCCACACGTAACCGGATGTTTTTGAATCCGCAACTTTTTCTTTCCAGATTCAGAAATTTCCCCGTCCACACGTAGCGTATTCAAATCGAATTCGCCTGTCCACACGCATCCGATGCTATCCAGATTCACCAGAGAAACTAGGCCGACACGTTGTGCCGCCATATTGGGCTATTGTTCTGTAAGAGACTTGACACGAGTTTGCTACGTCATCGGATTCGAAAATATCCGGATTCACCATCCCATCCACACGTTATCGGATTCGTTGCGGATTTATTTTTTTTACCCTCTGGAGAGCGGATTCAAAAGTATCCGGATTCGCTGCCGAATTCGTCGATGCGTGTGGATGAGGCCTAAAACTACCTACATACTTTACATACATCACTTCATTTACCCTCTGAATTCAGAGTAGCTTATGCAGCTACTATCTCCGAGCATTTAACCATCAGCTACTACCACTAGCACTACTAGCACGGGTCCCTAGGGTGTCCGCCTAATAGAGGTTTTGCTGTATTTTCATATTTTTGTTTTTTAGGGTTTCGAGATTTCACATTTTTCTATGTAATTAGGTGTGTTAAAAACCCCAACGGGGGATGCCTAATAATGGCTGTATATATGCATGTATGTCCCGGACACGTCGTTCAACTTCCGTATTTTAGACAGCCCTTTTGTGTGCACTCTTTACCTATAACCCCGTTCAGGGAAAGTTTTCGATTTATTAATATCCCTTTTTTGGTTAAGTTAAATAAATCTATGATGATTTTTCGCCCTTGTAGACTGCGAGCATTCTTTTAGCGCGTGGAGCGAGTGGCGAAGCTGGTCCTTCGTAATTCCCTCTCCGGACTTACTAAAAAATTCCCCTAAGCCTCGAAGTTAAGTTATGATATAATGGTATATCGAAAGTGGCCCACTTTGATTAAACTTTTCAGGCGATTCTACAGGGAAAAGCAATGAAAGCTAGGATTTGAAAAGGTCGGGCTAGAATCTGAACAGTTCAGAGGAGTGAAGCCGAGCGTCCGGGGATGAAATTTTCGCTACAGGTTAATTTCAGTTCGTGTTTTTTAAAGAATCGCGGAATTTAAGTGACGCGAACAGTAAGTGTCGTGAGCATAACATGACGTGATAATTAAGTGATTCACATCATGTCAATCAGAAAGAGTGGGTTAATTACCACTGAAACATTTACAAAATCATATTTGAACAGCAGGCTCCCCTCTGTCTTCATGTCGCTTGGTAAACCATACCGCGGGTGCCAGGGTGGGTAAACCATGGCTATGACCCAGGCAAGAGAATTTAAGATTGCTGCCAGGCTTAGTCTGTAGCATCAGACGCTTTCTCGCCCTAACCCCGGAGGGTAGGGCGAGGAAATGGCTGACGCTTGTCTTCAAGCGGTCATCACCAGTCGTTTAGCCCCCAAAACGATTAACCCGGCCCTCAACCATTAGTCCCCCATTAACGCTCAATTAAAGAACGAGAAATATACAGTGTTTTCGACTTCTGGTTCGGGGCTAAACGGCTAGGGGCTAATTGACTTTAGGGCTAAACGCCTTAAGGGCTAAATGATCGGTTGCCCTTCAGACCACGGGTGTTCGAATCACTGGTCGCAAGGAGCGAAGCGCTGAAAGCGTGGATCCTCGATTTACCTGGTGGAAAGCGTTATCCAGCCTTTGGACAACTGGGGACAGATACAAAATCGTTATCCAGTGGATAAGTGTGAGGAGAACGAAATACGCAATTCATTGGATCGATTGACGATTTAATCCTTTAAAACGGTGGCTGGAGGTTTCACACCCACATCAACTCAACTAGCGATCAAGCGCTTAAAATGTATCCTTCTCTTACCGAGCAAACAAGACAACATTTTAGGCATAATGAAACAAAATCACAAAACACGTTTATTTCTTGTTCTTTAATCCATGGAAAGTAAAGGCGAACTTGAATAGAAGTTTATAATGAGTTCAGGGGTGCGAGCTCGGTGTGTGCGTAACAAGTAGCATAGCTGTAATTGAGCAACCTGTCTCGGCCTGTCTTTTGTCTCTTTTGTAGCAATGTGCGCACTGTTTCATGTGATTGTGATTTCAAAAGTACGTGGTAGCGAGGTTGCTTTTGAGGCAACCACGTTTCCAGGCTCTCTCTCCTCTGCCTCCCGAGAAAGACCCTAGATGCATGTTATGTAATCGTTGTGATAAATACCCTGGCTATAGATGCATGCTATGTTATCTTTTGTGGACTTTTGTTATTCCGACTCGCGCTTTGGGCATCGGAGAGCCTCGGGGAGGATCTGGAATATACCAAGGTTGTGTAATGCTGTAGTGAAAGTTTCAGTTCGAATTCGAGTTGTACAGTTCACGGAATCTGCATAACGTTCTCCTTAAGTGCGTATACAATATATATTGATAATAATAACAATAAACATGCACAATAAAACACAGTTATCGAGACCTACTCTCGGTCATAAGTATCCTATACATATTGGGACGAATAAAGTCATTAAGGCCGAGGTCTTCCTGAATTTAAGTGAAATTTTAGGAAGTTTAAAGAGGGATTAAAAGGAAAAAAGGGTTTAGGAACAACACCGGACAGTTGATTGCCCCCGAAAGGGGACCCGGGTTGGTGGACAACTGTTTGGCGTACGTTTACCCATTTTTAACTTTAAATTCTAATTTTAAAGCAAAATCAAATCTTCCAAATTTCCTATTTTCATAAATTTTACTAATCCTTCGACAAAAACTTTTTATCCCCAAATATACCCAAAAATCACCCAAAAATTTACAATACAGCCCAAAACGTAGATATGTGGGATGAGCAGAGAGATTTTCGACTGCTTGAAACGTGAACGAGATATTTGCGTTAAGACCATAATACCCAGCCAAAATACAGCCTTCATGTTAACCCCCGCCTTAGTTTTGTTGAACACTTCTCGGTGTCACTCCTTGTAGGTCGACGCCTGAGGACATTTGGGCTCCAACAATAACAACAACAACAACAACAACAAAAACCTTTATTAACGTGTCTGGGGTATTTAGCATTGCAGCTAATTGGGGACACACACAAAAAAGAAATTATGAGTGTAAAAAATAAATAAGTATATATTAAAAAAGTTAATAAGTAAATATTAAAATATTAATAAGTAAATATGAAAGTCAGGTCAGGATAAACATAAGAACAGTTTTCACAGTTATCCCCAAGCAAAGGTGCTATGTCTCTTGTTCTTATAGTTGATATGAAGGAATGTAAGGTATCACTGTTCTTTTCATCTCTTGAAAGTCTTGACCACAAGTATGGACCCATGTATCTTATAGAGTGTTTCCCGTATCTTACAGTCCGAAATCTTGGTATCTTAAAATCATTTTCATTCCGAAGTTGGTTTACTTATTAACTTTTTTAAATATATACTTATTTATTTTTTACATCCATAATTTCTTTTTTGTGTGTGTCCCTAATTAGCAGCAATGCTAAATACCCCAGACACGTTAATAAAGGTTTTTGTTGTTGTTGTTGTTGTTACACATCTCCTCAGGCCCGCCTCACGTACGATAATAGACGACGCTTACTAGCAAATCGTTAGACTTGGGCCTTCATTGGAGTTAATGATGTCCTCGGGCAGACTTCCTTTAGACAGCAAATACAGAACGCTAATCGGTCGCTCCTTGTCAGAATCACCGTGCGAACTGAATTCAGACGAGTGTAGCCTGGGCTAAACTTCACGCAAATTGAAAAGGGGGTTGGGGGGGGGGGGGGGTTAATAAATAATGAAAAAAATACCTAAATAAATGAAACATGCGGCAAGGAGTTTCTACATTTCATGCTAGGTAAGAGAATCGGGAAAACCCAATGAGAATTCCCAGAGATTTCGAAAGCGACTTCCGGTATTTGTTTCTTCCTTGGAGGTCTACTGAGAACAAGGATTTGTGTGCTACTTCGCGACGTAGGTACCTTGGGTACCAGAGATTTTTTTCTTGCGCCTAGACTGCAAAACAGTCGTATTTTTTTGCGAACGCGAGCGACGGTCGATATCCGAACGAAAGGTCTGGAGCACACGAGGATCGCGCTTACGGTGCTTCGCGCTTTCCGATAACGTCCGAAAACGACTGTTTTGCAGTCTAACTGTGAGGGTGCTTTAACGTAATTCAAAGGAAAGAAACACCTATCCCTCGAAAGAAGAAGCTAAAAGATTAACAGGTGGCGAATGGTCTTCAAAAACCACGGGTCTCGCAAAGTTTTCTTCTAATTTCACGGGTCTCACAGTCTCGTTTCAGCGGTTATGCGCGTCTCGCAGTCTCGATATTTTGCACGCTAACGAAGTCTCGAAATAATATTTTGTTTGCTTTTTTTTATAAATGACGTCTGAAGAGCGTCCCCAATAGGTTTGGCGGGATGCAGGATTTGGCATTTTTTCGCCGTGATATTCGGGATTTGAGCTGAAAACAGGGGCGGGAAGCAGGAATTACAATTACGAGCGGGAGTGGGATTTCGTGTTTTTATGGGGCACGGTTCGGATGCGGGATTCGCAGGGGGAATAGAGCGGGATATGGGATTTAAATTATTACATGAACTCGTAAATTAACCAGCGCAAAAACCGCAAGCTGGTAGAAACGAACCTTTTGTGCATATAGCTGTGTCAGATTTCTAATGAATAGCAACGGCTCTCTACCCTATCAGGTTCTGTCAAACGTATCCATTATCGCTTGATTACGTTAGTATCATGAGACTGTATGAGGTCTTTGAGTCCTATTTCGATCATTTGCGTTGGCCTCTGATATTAATGACATCTGTCCATTGGCTCCTCGCGGCTTTGGCCCTCGTTATCGTGGCTTCGCCGCTTTCTTAGCGCACTCAAAAATTGCTTAAAAACCGTTAAGCTACTCAGGCTATCCATTTCCGACATTTTAGACGCTTGCGCCTGTAATCTTGACCACCCCTCTGCCACCGATCCTTTCTAGTTTTTCTTAGTCTTTCGACCTTTTTCAGAGCGCTTGACCGGGCGCTTGGCTTGTTTTGGCCAGGATGGTCCACACCGGATGGCGGTGATAACGATTTACCGAACGAATTATGCGACATTATAAATTGCGTCGCCATATTCACACCTTATTCACCATTAATTCTTATGGGATGTAAATGAACCCACACACTGATCGAAAAGAGTGGGGGATGTAGTTCCCGGTGTTGTGGTCTCTCTCTCACCTGATGGTTAAATGTACGGAGATATTAGCTGCATAAGCTACTCTGAAATCCGAGGGTAAATAAAGTAATGTATGTATGTATATTTACGAAAAGGATGTGCGAGCAGCAATGCCTTCATTCGAAAAGAAAAATTCTTAGCCCACATTTCAAAGAAAATGAAGACACTGAAAGCTTTGAAGGAATCTGTCAGGTGTGTTTACGGGCCATCTCGTGGAAATGAACAATCTTTTTCTTTCACTGATACGTGGACAGAAGAAAACAAAACAGGACTGACCGTTTACAGAAAGAAACGTTATACTCATTTGTGCTTACTTATCTGCTACCCTTTGAATCCTTTTGTGGTCTTTTATGCGATATCTATTTTTAAAAGGTTTCTGCGTTAATTATTAATTTAATAATTTAACAGATTAATAACTAACGCGGAAATGTCTTTGAAAAGTGGACGGGATCGGGATTTCCAGGCTAAAAAGGGCGGGATGGCGGGATTAACACGAAAAAATGGACGGGAAAGCGGGATCTGAGAACCCTATTGTGGACCCTCTTCTAACAGAAAACGGTTTTTAGTTTCCAATAAACGCCAACAAACTCAGCACATGTCTTGATTCTAACAGATCGCAGCCCTCGTATTTTGCAAAGCTACAATTAACAGTTAGATGTACTCTGCGGTTTGGAGTAAACAAGGAAATCCTGTCTTGCATCCTTTCTTACCGCATGAGGTTTTCATAACCTTAAATGTAGTAGACTTCTTGTCTCTTAATATCTTAAAGCTTGTCGATCAGAGTCTAACTGTGTCTTTTGATTTAAGAAAAGAACGCGACGCATGGCATTTTCCCTTTAAACACTTTATTTCAGTAGGGCTCATAATTACAGTCAAAGACTGTAGTCTCCCTTATGGCCCTATGGAAAACTAAGTTACAACAATACAATTGAAATACTAAAATACTAAAATACAAGTTAATTAAAAAAGCTAATAAAACATTCTGTCTACTCTGAAGCTATCACTTATTTATTGACAGGAGGGTGTTATCGGCACTTGTTAACCTGTCAGACACAGAGTAACACCAGCAGGAAAATGATATCAAGGTACTTGTCATGTATTACCTGTTGTATATTTTTCATTTAAAATATTAAAATGTTATTCCGTAGTACGAATTGTGAGGGAAAGAGCAGACAAAAATCAGATACTATTTAGCTGATATACTAACTGAGGATTTAGAAGAGATATCTACATGGAGGCAGCACCCTTGGGTGTATTGTTTGCTTGCAGAGTTTTCAATGGAATTACAAGCGAGCAAGAACACAGAGGAATAACTGTGCAGCAAGGTGGAGTAAAGGTTAGAAAGCTGACAACTTTACTTAAAAATAAGAGAGGATCAAACAATGACGCAGTGAAGTGTTAATTGTAGTTTTGCTCAGTTAGAGTTTTCTTGTAACAGATGCCTGGTAACGAGGCATTTGTTTTCTTTTTTTTTTGTTTTTTTTTTTTTTTCCATACTACGCCGGAGGAATTTGAAAACGGAGGTTTCACTCTGAAAACGCATAAAATGTTTTCCGTCTACACTACGCCTGAGAAATTTAAAACGCAATCACCGGTCATTTTGGATTTGTGTTTGACGAAAACGTGGTTAGACTGATCTCCTGATTATCGTGACGCCATCGCTTTAGAAAAGCTCCGTTTCTAAAATGTTTTCCGTCCACACGAAAACGCGAAGCCGGCGTTTTCAAATTCCTCCGGTTTGAAGAGCGTTTTCGAAAAGTTCCGTTTCCGTGACAGATTAGTGTGGAAGGTAGGCCTAACCGTAGAAATAAAACTGCGTTCTCAAATTTCTCCGGTGTAGTGCGGACGCTACCTTCGTTCTTCCAATCGATAATTTCATCTCAACTCCCTGGAGACGAGACGCCATTGTTGAAAAACTATAACAAAGTAAGTTCCTTCACCGTTGCCAAGCGACTTGAGAACCAATCATTTTTCAAGTATTTTTTCCTCGATAGAACAGAAGGTTAAGAAAAAAGTGCCCGCTGTCTCGGCCAATTAAGATTCAGTAATTTTGCCCTCTATGTTATAAGTTCAGAAACTAACGTTGTATAATTTGAACGCCTCATAATGCATGGTGTTGTGGTTGTCTTAGGCATTGATATCCCTTGCTGCTCAAAACACGGAAAAAGGCGCCGAGCTTGCAGCACAATCTGTTGCTAAGATTGCTATTACTATGAACCCTGAAGTGGCATTTCCTGGACAAAGGGTGAGAACCAACATACACCCCAAACCTCAGTATCATAATAGGATAATTACTTATCTGAATTACCGTATTCTCACTTTTAGTTCTGTAATAAGTGTATGGAAATGAGTTGGAGAATCGGCATGTTCATCGTACTCCTGCGAGGCAACAAACGTTTTCTGCGTTTCGGCAGAGTTCTGGTAACAAGAGTGGAAGAATGTTTAGGTTTTTCCTCAAGATACTGCGAATGCTTTGGTGCAATATACCAGCTTCTGTCAAGTAAATTGAAACGATCGCCTTTAGCTTCCTCGGAAGAAAACCTGTACATGTACACCAGTCACCACTGAATCTCGTGAAATGATTGATTGTCCTGATTTATCACCAAATGCTCAGCACTTGCATCCAAAGAAATGTATTGACATAGTAACGAGAATTGATAGTCTGAGTCAGGAGTCATAGGGTTAACTTGGGATTTCTTTCTCTCGACAGTCGTTCGGCTTGATCCGTCCGTTACTGAAGTTATTGCATCCTTCTAAAACGGTAAATCTCAGCCTCATCTGATTGATTTTCGTAGCTAATTGCTGCGTAGAAGTCATCAAACGGGGAGGGATTGAGGGAGTGAGGGGAAAGGAAGGGGGGAGTGTCCTGTGGCATTCTTCCACTCTGGTAGCTCTTCCCGTTGACGCCTAATGGAATCATACAAACAAAAGTCTGATTTTGAGGCATGCCTAACAACGGTAGATTCTAAAGTTGTTTCAGAACTACGTCACGCAGCATATGCAGGCAAAGAAGAAAATGAAGGAGGTCATGGTGACCTCATGGTTAGTGCGCTCGTCTCTGGATCGAGCGGTTCGGGTTCGAGGCCTGACCGGGGATATTGTGTTGTTTTCTTGGGCAAGACCCTTGACTCTCACAGTGCCTCTCTCTACCCAGGTGTATAAATGGGTACCAGCGAACTTGATGCTTTGGGTAACCCTGCGATGGACTAGCATCCCATCCAGGTTGGAGTAGAAATACTCCTATCCCTTTTTGCTACAGACACTGGGATAAGCTCCGGCCTGATGGGGCACTTGGCTCGTATGCAGACTTTACATTTACCTTTACCTTTTGATTGACAGGGCTTGCAACAGTTTGAATCTCTAATGGCGTTGACGAATTTGGCTCAAATGAGCGACGAAGTCAGGTGAGATGATATATTGATGAGCTGTGCAATTTCCACTTAAATATACTTATTACTATTTTCTCTGCAACGTTTTTTGGCATTTCAATGCTAGTAACACACCTTGCTGCGAACCTGAAAACAGCACTAGCAGGCGCGGCGAATTGTCTCTCAAAAACCATTGGTCTCGCAGAATTTTCCTTGAATTTCACGCGTCTCGCAGTCTCGTGTTTTAGCTGTTATGTGCGTCTCGCACTCTCGATCTTTTCACAAAGCTGTCTTGGAGTCTCGCTTTTTGCAAGGCTCTTTGAAGGTCTCAAAGTTCCGCCGATTTTTTGTTTGCTTAATGAACGTCTCGCGCTCGCATTTTAAATACTTTGAGGTCTCGGTCTAGCAATTTAAAAAAAAGTCGAAATGATTCGGGTTTGAACAACAAAAACGCTAGTGTTGCCTTTTCGCTAAGCTGCGCACTTACCATTTACCACCCCTAATAGCACACAGTGTATGGCACAAAAAAGAATGAGTTTGCCAAACGCTTATTGTGCCCCAGCTCCATTTGCCACCGTGTGAAAGGCATCTGCAAAGTGAGTTATAGTACGCTTATTTTGTGTGATTTCAGGCGACATATTATGAAGGAGAAAGGCTTCCCTTTGATCGAGAGTCTAATGTCTGATGAACATGACATGGTCAAGAGAGCCGCCACTGAATGCATGTGTAACATGGTGCTCTGTGAGTAGGTAACAATGCTGTTAGATTTCACTCGTTCTCTCGTCAACTGTGACACCGTAGACAAGCGCTTCGCTTTCAAAAGAGGAACACTTAAAAGCTGGTTGCTTTGATGTTCGAACAAATTCTATCTATTATCACTTCAAGAAATTTATAGAGGCCATTGAGGAGAACTTGAATGTTGACTATTCGGGCGCTACATGTTTGATCTACATGTCGTTATTCTCCCCTTGTCGTCAAACCATAGGTATTCAAAATGTACGAGAAAGAAGACGCCCCCACTGAACGAGTGAAGCTACTGACTCTACTGTCAGGCGAGGAGGACTTTGAGCTGTCGCGGTGAGATATTTCATTTCTGGGCAATGTGTTTCATAAATATTTTCTCCTCTGGGAAAAATCATTTGGTGGGACTCTTCTGGTGAACTCCCGGTTAAAGGTGTAAACTTCACAAAGGCGGAATCATGGTGGCATGACCGACCTGATGGGTTCGCAGGAGCTGTAAACGTCACCAGTTTATTACTCTGTTTAGAACCGCATTTCTTTGCACACGATTTTGTTGTACTCAAACCAGATATCACTGGTGTCACTGTTAAGGTTATGTCTGTTGAGGTATAGTTGAACGCGGAAATGCTTCATTGATATTCCGCTTCATCTGTGGAATACGGACGGGTTATTTATTGAACAGCTATTTAAGGTTATTTATCCGTTAGAGCGGCTTCAGGAGCACTGGCTGTCCTGTCCTCCAGCGAGAACGTTTGTAAGCAGATCATAAAGGTGAAGAGTCTTTTCAAGACATCAGTTGTTAATCAGTCTTTTTTTTTTTTTTTCGCAAAGTTAACTGCAACGATGTAACCTCTGAATTCGTCAAAAATACTCGCTACGCGTCGTATTTTCAACTCTCTTCTCGGTGTTTGTAAATGTCGTCAAACACTGTCTTTCGTGTTTGATGTATTACATCCAAACTTATGATTAGTGTAAATCCTTAATTACTCGAGCTTTGTACAATGCTCATTTATTATATATGTAAGACTGAGAAAATTGCACTGCAGTGCGATAAATTGGCTTGCTCTCAGCCAATCACTATGAAGTAAGTTGCTTAGTCGTGTACACGTAATAAAGCGATTTATTGAACTAAAAACCCTTGACTGTTGACTTTTGATTGGCAGGTGTCATCGTACATGGATATTCAGAAGCAACTTTTGGTGTCCGATAAAAAGGAACTGACACACAGGTAACTGTTGGTGATCCCTTTGGTTCCTTTTCTGGCAAGGCCAAGGACAGAGTGGAGTCATTTCAGAAGTGGACGACTGTTTGACTTTGAGGGAGGGGGTGGGTGATTTCTTTTTAAGAAATTCCTGCAAGCATAATTGTACCCAAAGAAAATTCATGCACTCGATCACTGCCGATATCAAAAATTCACGCACGTTTAGTGAGCCGAGAAAAAGAGCAGAAAAAAATATCAAACATTCACACGTCCAGAGAAAAGAAAATAACCAAATGATCCACCATAGTAAGAGATTAACTGTCATTAGGAAACAGTCATTTGCCAGTCTCTCTTTTTCATTATAAATTTTCAGCACTGTTATTATAAGTAATGGTAATAGGACTGAGTGGAGTCCAATTCGGTCTGTTATCATAAGAGTGATAACAAAATCGGACGACCGCGTAGCGGGAGTCCGATTTGTTTATCACGAGTATGATTACAGACCGAATTGGACGACACGAAGTCTTCTTACCAATTAATCATAAAAATTACAACTTCCGAGAAAAGAAGAATAGCCAAGTTATGAAAGAAAGGGAAAATTTGCATTAAAATACCTACAAATGAGATGCAAACATTCTAAGGCCACCGTGCCTCCTACCGGCAATTAGGCGCCAAAAACACAAGAGCAAGCGCGCGCACGCACGCACGCAACTACAACTTTGAATGTGATTGGTTGATTTAAACTACAACTTTGAACGTGATTGGCTTATTGAACTGTCCGATAACAAACTGTTCAATAGCAAACTTTCCGATAACAACTTGGCAAGTGAATTAGTGGAAAATAGGAGTTTTTTAACCAATTACAATCGAGGAAATTGTAATTTTTATGATTAATGTTGAAAAGTTTTAGTATTTCATTGCTTCTCCCCTATCGCCGAGAATCACACTATGATGACATTATGTTTGAAATTGAGCCCGACTTATATATTTACTTCTTGATTTCTGGGTAACGGTTGTGGTTTTTCCAGCGAGCAACAGATTCAACCACGTTTTCCTTACGACGTGCCTTAATGTAACTTAGCGTAACATAACGTAACGGCAGTGTTTGCGCCAGAGCGCGCCATTGCGGGAATCCCGCGTTACAATCAGAGATGGCCCCCAGAAAAACGAAAAAAGGGCCAATTTGGCCCTTTCCTTTTACAAGACTGCAGGCTTAACACAGGCATAATATTTTGAAAGCCATCCCAGGGCTGGAAATTGTGATCGATACGGTTGCCAATGCAACAAGCATTTCATCCTTGGCGACCAAAACTTCTGGTTTAGTCGCCATAGTACGGCATAATGGCGACTACATTTCTCTGTGTTGATGATCAATAACGGTTATTTTGTCACACATTATGTCCTTCTAGAAAATCATATTGAATGATCTTTGTTTCTAAAACATTCAAAATAAGAAAAGAAGTCAATCCGTCCTTTTGCTTTGCTGTATTGAACCCAGTTTGAAATCGCCCTATAATGCATTGCAAACCCTTGATCATTGACTACGTCATGTAGGCCTAAGGATTGTTCTCTTGTAATGTACAGATCCTTCATACTAGTATCTGATTCAAAAGAAACTTTATTGAGTAGAAACCCTTCAAAAAGCACTTACTATTAAATTTTATCATAGATCCTAATAAACTGTTTTATTTTCCTTGGTACCCTGATGCATTTTTTCCTTCTGTAGCTTTCAGTTTATTGGTCCCTTTCCTAAAAATTTGGCCCCCTAAAAAAGATCTTCAGGGGCCACTTTGGCCTTCAAGTAAAATTTTCTGGCTGAAACACTGGTAACGTAACGTAACAAAACGTAACGTAACGGGACAAAACGGACCATTTCAGGAACAAACTCAAAAAAACAGGCAATCTGGAGAAACGCTGTGATGTTATGCTGTACGCCAGTTTGGTCACGGGGTCTGGTTCTCATGCGTTTTAACTTAAACAAATCAACAATGTTGACGTTGATGTGAATGTCTTTTTTTTTTGTTCATTGTACAGAGGAGCTCATATTGCTGCCAACGTGATAGCTTCTAATAAGGAAATAGCGACCAAGGTAGGAACATTGTTGCCATGTTTACTGGGTATGAGTGAGTGAGGGAACTGAAAATGCTAAAAATAACGTATAAAAAATGCGTTTCTCCCAAAAGTCTCCAGGTGTCAATGGGTTAATTGATTATTTAACGATTGTTTGATAGACCCAGCTGCACCTATTGGTGTATGTTCTAGCTTGTCCACATACATGTTTTGACATATTTATGTCTCTTCTTTGCTCTCAGTTGATCGAAAGTGAAGTCCTTGAGATCCTGATGGTTTTCTCCAAAGACACCGACCCTGAGATGTCAATGGTTCGAGCGTGCGCCGAAAGAGCGCTTGAAAGTGCTGTGGAGATGAAACTTACTAAAGAAAACGAAGAAAAAGACTCCAGGTGATAACGGCGAGGAATAAAGTAGCTGAAAAAGTATAAAATACTTAAACCTGCGAAGAAAAAGCAATGGAGGATACCTTACGATGAGCCTTCGTTTCCCTTGACCAGCGGTCGAGAGTCCCGTCTTCTGACCGCTGATCAAGGACTCCAAGTTCAAGATTGACGCAGGAGAGAGAAATTTGGCAACAACCACCGAAGTGACATCCAGGGCCATATGCTTCATGAAATGCACGGAAAATAACGAATTATACTATAAGACGAAGAACATAAACAGACATGCAACAAGGTTATCAGGCCATATGCTTCCTCTTAGAATATAAGGGGAAAAAACTGATGGTCTTTCGCTCCAATTTTTAGCTTAGAACATCATCTGCTCACTGTCGCTCTTAATTCGTTATTCTTTCAATAACAAGGTGAATATCAGCATGCTGTATCTTCGTATTTTCGACAAATGTCTCAGTTCTCGTTGGGAGAACTTGTCTCCAAGGCAATCTACCTTCATCGACCATTCATTATTTCTCGTCACTACACTTGTAATGCTTAACTGTGCATTAATGTGAAGAAACTTGGATGCCACTGAGTCTGAGGGATTAAAGGGTTACCTTCCAAATTTTGAAATTTGCAGAGAGGATCTTTTTTATATATTTTATGTCAACATCGACAGGTGTAGCTTTTTGTCAATAAATTTACAGTGGTTCAGGTGCTTAATTCGACTTTGCGTTACGAAATAACTCCCTTTTTTGCACTTGTTTGTTATGTGCGTTCCAATCGTGTGGACTGGATAAGCTAGATGGCTCCATAGTGTTGTCACTGTAACTCAACTAATAAGTCTTATACGGACAGGCTTTACGCCGAAGTCACGGGCCTTGTTCTTTCATATACCTTGGCCTGTTTCTGTATTGTAACTCTTGAAATTAGTGCTCTTTGATCCCGGGTCTTTCTCCAATTGGGCGGTAGCACCAGTTCGTTACTGTTGAACAGTATTCACTGCAACAATTTCCAGCCTGTTGCCGTGAAGCAGACCAGTTTGTAAAATTGACAGTAGACATAACCCTGTTCAACATTCAACCAAATTAAGACACGTGTAGCGACTGGCAAGGGTTGTGGGGAGGGAAGGGAAAACTGGGTTGTGAAGGGGTTCTATTGCGTTAATTTGGTTCCATCCGCGCCGCAGTAACGGTTTGGACAGACCGGTGGTGGCTGCAATCTATAGACGTAGAATAAGCCACAGATTTTACCTTTAATGTATAAGGTCTGACTGCAACAAGCCCTAAAACTAAAGCAGACCTTCCGTTCGACTTCACCATCTTCAGCTTTGGGATGGGTACCATTCAACCAAACTTGGTGCAGAGTAACACATCTTCCAAAACTAAACTGATTCGGACAGGCGGTAGCCATTCTCACCCCTGCATCACCTTTAAATCGATACCAGCCAAAGACAAGAGCGTCGTCACACAGAATCGATTGTGCGATGAAAGTGATTTCTCTACCGGCGCTGGTCTGGTTGTTGTATCCATAGCACACGTCAAGTGAAAAACGTTAAATTTATTTTGTATGTGTTTCTTAGTTTCCCTAGCGGTCAAACACCATCTTAACTTCAAAATAAATGCGGTATAAAGAAGACTGATTTTAATAATAATAATAATAATAATAAACAGTATAATAATTGTAAGAACCTTCCCAGCATCCTTTGATTCTGAAACATTTGCTTATTAAATAATTTTGTCAGCTATCGAGTCCGGGAGTTTGTTACATTACATGAAAAAAACACTCGTCATGAAATAGATATCGTTTGCAAATTTGGTATGATGACGTCATCAGTCACTTGACCATGTCTAAAAGTGCGTTTTATCTCTGTGGGGGGACAGGCATTGAGCAACTGGGAAGCACTTTACATATTTCAAAGGGTAATGCTATATGGCTTTTAGAGATGGACGCGTGGCTTCTGCCGACTCACAACTAAGGGGGCTACGAGCGAAAAAAGTGGGGGACTAGGTCGAGGGTATTCTTGAGTTTCACCCACGTGACCAATAGCTTAGCAACGGTTACTATCCGCCATCTTGGTGTCCCTGAAGCGTAAACAAAGCGTATCCAAAGAAGAGTTCATGTGAGAAAGAAGGGATGGTTTTATGTGCTGTTGTTGGCTGTTCGAGCAAAAGTGGACATCATAAAGGCTTAGGGTTTTTTCGTACACCTAAGATCATTACAAATCAAGGGGAAGAACAGGAGGAACTCACTATTAGGAGGAGAAACGATTGGATTTCTGCGGTGAGTCGCGGCGACGCTACAAACAAGAGAGTGTTAGAGAGTGAACGAGTTTGTAGCAAACACTTCGCTCTGAAACTACCGGAACAGAGCGGCTTTAGTGGATAAATTGGTCAACAAATGGATCGATTAAACTTAAAGCTGCTGCTTTAATTTTGCAGTGGTTAAGTTTGGCATAAAGCTGATCCATTGCTTGTTGGTGTAGAGGCTGGTCTCAAGAACGAGGTAACTTAGCAAATCCGATACCACAGGGGGCAAGCATTCTAGACTGAACTGCTCGGCTGTTATGCTTACGGGGTTAACACCTATGACCGAGATCTTTTGCGAATATCTTTCCTTTACTCGACTCTCTAAGCTTTTGGCATACTCAGAGAGCACTGGAATACCTTTAGATGAATGCCCGGTACTTTTATCGTTTTTCTCTTTCTGGAAATTCCTGTAGTTGTCGAAATAATAGAGCAATAATAGAGAAGCTTCACTGTAGAAATGGACTATTATTAGCATAAATTTTACACCCGAGGGACACCAACATGGCGGACACTGATTTGATCAAAGTTTGTGACGTCAAGTGAAACTCAAGAATATCTTTTCTTGGTTGCAACTAACAGAAACTTAAACTTGCGTGTTGGTAAATATTTTTATGAAGACACTCTATGTATAACCTTGTGGCTGTGACGTCATTGCTTACGTTATTAAAACGTGCGGAATATTTCAGATGGCTTGTACGTTGACGTCATAAACAAATCGATGGGTTACCAATATTTTGTTTTGGAACCGGCTTGAATTACATTCAAATTTTTTGCGATGTTCAAATCCAGTCACGTTTATAATTTACCGGCCGCAGGTGTCTGCCAATCACAAATCCCAACCGGCCACCAATGCTTCCATTTGATTCACTTATTCACTATGGCCTAATTTTAGCGCGTACCGAGTTGCCACAAAATTTTGGAAAGCGACGGGTGTAATTTTCGGTTTTGTTTTAGAAGTAAGAAATATTTTTTGAACTAAACGAATGATAGCTTAAGGAGAAGAGTTTAGAAAGATTATAGATTTTTTTGTATTTCAAATTCATAACTTTTTTTCCCATTTGAGAAAGCGTATCGTACGAATTGGAGCTTTTATTCAATTTTGTAATTCTGTGTCTAGTCCTTATGATGCCAGAAAAGAAAATGGAGTCTCTTTGCTCCTTCGTGGATTAACAGGATTGAGAAATAAGTTTGGAAACTAAAACTCAGAAATGACCCCAGATACAGGCAGCTTGACTACGAAGGTCAGCCTCGTTATACAGGCTCGCTTCGTGTCCGAAGCCGCTCCTCGGTGTCTAAAAACGGTCTGTCAGAATAGGGCTAAGGAAATATTATCACCACAATGAAACTGGAAGCCGAAGCTGGAAACATTTTGTTATTTTGCTTGTCAGTGTTTCGTGTTAACCATCTTTGATATCACCTAAGCAACCGTTTCTTGACAGCCATGATTGAGAAAAAAACGTCATTATTATTTATTTATTTGTCTATTTATTTATTTATTTATTTATTTATTGTTCACAGTATTTTTTTTTTGGATTTCTCAGACGCAGATCCAGTATACGTGGTGATCCATTTTCGAGACTGCGAGCATCGAAGCGGCAAACTTCCAATTCTTAAGGGGTCTAGGGCCATGCTCCCCCAGGAAACCAGTATGATCTGCGCCTGTTTTTGCCACATCATTGAGCTGCAAAAGCGTTATCAAGTTGGATGCTCTCGTTAATTGAGGTCATTCGATGGTAATTTGGGAACAATGTAACCCGTCTGCGTTGAAAGAAATGCCACTCTCCAAGAGGCTCTTTCAGAATTTTGAAATGAAGAGGAGCATTTGCGTACCAGCGAAGGCTCCTTGTACTAAGTGTTAGAACTCTTTTGAGCAAGTTTTTTTTTTAAATTAGTGAAATCCAAGACTGATGGCGGTTGGGCCACATGGAAACGTGAAAAATTAACGCATTTTCTTCAACTAAAGACTGATTAGAAGAGGCTCTGCCTAAATGATACTAAAAAGAGCACAATTGTAGGTAAAAAAGAAAACAAAATGTCACGACACTGACCACGAGGTGAATCCACGTGGCAAAAGTGAAATAGTATGTCCAACATGAAAGACTGCGTTTGTCCACATTTCCAAACATCGAGAAGGGAGTTGAAAATACGACGCGCAGCGGAGTATTTTTGACGAACCTCGAGGAGTATGGAAATGTGATCAAACTTTTTCTTTAGTGTTTGATTTATCTTCTCAATCTTAAACAAAGGAGAAAACGGAGAAATCAAATCGTAAGAATCTTTCTAATTAAGGTCAGATATCCAAACACCCTCACAGCCATGATTTCCTTTGTTTAAACTTGATGAATTATTTAAGAGTTTGAGAATTGAAAATTCATCACGTGATTAACAAATGTGTTTACCGAATGACACCCTGGGCACTGAACAGCCCGCACAATGTAGTTATGCAAATGTAAACTGTTGTGGGGGTCAACTCATAACGCATTAGTCACCAACACAGCATAGATATGATGTTTAGAACTCGGAAGAAACTTAAAAGATTGCTCTTGATGTTCTGTCTTGTTTTTTCGCTGTTGTACGCAGCAAACAGTCCTTGGTTTGGGGCAGTGGAGTCAGATAGCACGGAAGGTAGCTAAGTTTTGAATTTACATAATACACTCTTCAGTATGAGGATATGTTAATGGATGCATACTAACTGTAGATAGGGAAAAAAAAATATCTCTTACATGTTGTCGGTATTCTAGTCAGTATTTTAATGGAAGTGCCCTTACAAACATGATAATTTTGGGACGTCAGACAGCCACATACAACCTCTTTTTAGAGTTTCAGAAATGCCCGTTTATAGGGTGGTGACTGTAAAGTTTTGGCTGAGAGAATCTGGGGAGGTTACATTTGCTGTCAATTCGCCCAGGAAAGAAATCTTCTTATAGGCAGGCATGGTTATTTTGAATAAGAAAAAAACAAACAAACAAACAAACAAAAAAATTGCCGTTCAACGTAACGGCTTCAACATGTATTGTGATATGTTTTTCTCGTTATTATATATTCTTTTGTCAAATATTTGACAAACATGATATCACGTAAAACAGTGCAGCTCAGAAATAAGCGACCTGCGCACATGCAATCTATATGCGTGATTAGTACATTTATTCGGAAGAAATCACTCCACGATATTTGAAGTCCACAATATTTGAAGGGATGGAGAATTTTCAAAATTACTGCTATCTCACTTGGACCAAAGATGCTTTGAAGAACTCATATTCAAGGCATTTAAGAATCGTAAACGCAGTGGTTACGTTGATCGCCAGCAGGTCAGATCGATTGACCGAAATTAAATTTTATTCAAACTAAAGCTACTCATTTTTAGACGATGATGACAACTATGAATGAGGTCAACAACGATACAACAAAGGCACCGGATGAATAAAATAATTCTAAAACAATTATTCGCCTCAGGCTAAGTGAACATTGGTGAATATTCACCTGGACCTCGTCTCGGTGAATATTTACCAATGTTCACTTCGCCTTCGGCGAGTAAATTTTTAATTGCACGTACAGTGCATAATCACGGGCCTATATCTCTGCATAGATACGCGCGTTTATGTCTCTTTGTTAGTCACTCCCGTTGGTTTTCTTTAATCTATGCTGGTTTGCAAGATTATTAACGGTTTCTTTAGGAGACTTAAAAAATGCATGTTGCTTAGCATACGAAACATTTAGTATAAAATGCGTTGGTATACCATGTTTATCAATTTCGTTTGTGTTAATTTTTCAATAAAGGATGGCGGTCTTCTTCTTAATTAAGGAATAACTTAAAGATTTGATATTAATTGGTGAAAAATAGTTAAAAAAAAGAAAGAAAGAAAGAAAAAAACTGAAGTACTTACAAAAAGGCAAATAGTTGTGGAGGGCACGAGTTTACAATAATGGCAAAGAAAAATTATGTTTTCATGCGAGGCCATCCCCATTTTCCCCCGTTCAGTTTCGCCCGATTCTGCTTTTCTTGTTTTGAAAAACAGAATCTGTTACTAGGAACGCAATGGTATAGGCAGACATTGTTTTCATCATTTATCTGGATCTGTGTTTACCAATACAGATTCATTAAGGATACTTCTTAATGCTCAATATACCCGAATTCTGTTCACAGCCTTTCTATTTTTCAACGCACGCGAAAGAGGAAGCGAGTGAAGGGAGCGGGAGCACGAAGCACGAGGAGGTGAAGAGGGAAGGAGAGGGGGGGGGGGGGGGGGTGCAGAAAGCGAAACAAACTCGGTCGGCTTTTTCCCTACGAGTTTGTGATCGCTGATTATAATAAAAAACCTTGATTGGATAAAACCAATAGCCAGCCATACTCATGTCTATCATGAAGGCACTGATCGGCAGCATCCACCTTTAAAGCTCCTTTCCTGGAAAAGGTTACCTAACGTGGGCCGAGAAAGTCACACATACTTGCACCACATCATAAATCATTACGATAGTTTGCCTGAGGTAACTGTTTTCCTACAGGCAGACAACGGGTATCAGTCTTGTGGATTCTTCACAAGGCCTCCTATGAATTATGTTTATGACGTCATAAGACTAACATCATTGAAACGTACTTGTCTAAGGCCAAGTGTTTTCATGTCGTGGGGAAGAATCCCGTATAGTCTCAAGTGGCAAATTATGCTGAACAATGGTAAAATGCGTCGAGCTCGTTTGACTGTAGCAGAGTTTTTCAAAACTTTGTTTGGCTATCGATACCCACCAGAAGTGTATTTTTGCCCTGGGGGATGTTTTGCAGCAACTCGAGACATGATCAAGAAACGTCCACTAGATTTTTACATCAAGGCCATAGCATTTGTGAATGATCATCCTAATCCGGAGGAAGGACATTACTTTGAGAGGCTTTGGTCTACGATGTTTTCATAAATCTAAGACTCATGTACAAGATTGCACAACCTCAAATACACTATTTACCTACCCTTAGTTGACAGTGGGATTTCAACAGACTGAGAAAATAGAGACCTTAAGATACTCTTTTTCCAATGTACGGCGCCGTTTCTCCAGAGTAAGTGAAAATCTGCTCGTGTTGGAAGAGACTTAAGGGGGCCCTCAACTGTTGAAGGAAAATGAATAAACGAGTAAGTATATTCACGCTTCCTAATTTGTGTTCTACGGATTGCGTTGGATGCACCACGTCAAGAGCGAATCATACAGCTAGTAGAAGAAACCGTCCTATTGTCGTGCTCTTTGCCCCTGTCATCTATTGGAATGTCATTTAGATCGCCATTTCTACATATACATTGTTCCTTGCAGTCGTTTGAGAGTTGTATGCCCTCAAACCAGGAACAGTGCCCGAAAATTCAGTTTAACGAAGCTAGATATATTACATTTACTATGTTCATTTTGTTGCTTTCGTCGGTAGCATGCGCATGCATCGGCCTAAAGGGCTTCAACGCAAGCGCAACAGACTCGCAGTGACTCCTGCGAGTTCTTACAGGCTGCTAGCCTGCATGTTCGGTCCAAACATTATTTCTTAAAAATCTGCTTATAGCACCGGTAACTTTAAGAATACTATTTGAAACATCTTACTTTAATTCGGTTCTCCTCGATTAAATTCTCAAGTATTCTTCAGAACGTTAATGTCAAACTTTACGAGAATGCTTAAGCTTGCAGTGTTAATAATTATTCACGCTTAAATTTGAATATTACTGACAGTCTGTATTTTTGCCGACGGCTTAATTTAGCTTTGCAGTCATTTTATCGGCGGTAGCTTTACCAGTCTTCAACCAAATTAACCTGGAAATTCACCCAAACATTTCGCCAAACCGAATAAACTAACAAAACGAGGAAATATCCATACTTTGTAATCACAATATACAAATATTCACATAGGAATAAAAGTAAATTTAGCAAATCCTGTTCGCTTCGGCTTAAAATGGTTTGTAGACCTTTCTTGGTTTTCAACAACAGAAGAAGAAATTTTAGCAGTCTACGAAGCGGCTGTGCCAACTAACACAGAGAAAACTTCAAAATTCACCCGGCCGTGTATCCAAATATGGTTTTGGTTAAGCTTATTTTTAGACCTGAGGTTATAAGTTTAAGTTGACGACGAAAATCGACAGAAAACTTAATTTGTTTACAACTTAAAGTAACCTCCACAAAGCGACTCACGTGTTATTGTTTAGAGACGAGCAAAATTAAAACGATGTAATTTTTAAAATCTCTCACAGCATGGCTTCAAATAAGGAAGACTTAAAATGGATTCCAATTGAAAATAAGCTTATATCGCCGAGGCAACTTGTCAATTTTCATGGCAAACGCCACAACAAAAGTCACTTACCGCAAGTTGGCAATTCAGTTCGGCCAGTGTAAATCTTCCAAGCAGAAACTTGCAGCAAAAGTTGTGATGACTGAACTGAAGTAATCTTTTCACCTTTTTCCGCTGCGTTTACTGTTTTGTAATTTCTCTTAACACTCAGGCACGTTTGATTTCTCTTGTTTATCACCTGACCAAATCATGTGACTTTTGAATTTTCTTGAACGGCTGCACAGCATCACGTCGCGCGAATTTTAAACATGTGAAGTCCTGCAGTCTTCTGCGTCAATTTGTCGGGTACTTTCGCCATTTTTCTATAGTCCTCGTTAGCTTTGGTTCAGGGCATTGTTCGGTATTATTGCACCTCCTTTCTCTAGCCCTTGACTCGCTATAATTCACGGCATTGTTCAGTACTGTTTCGCCTCCTTCCCCAGCGCTGGCCCGCTCTTTCTCGCGATCTTCTTCACTACTTCTTTGCCTGTTAATTCTTGCTTTCTGTTTTTTGCTTCAGTGCAACCCCATCTTAAAAATATTAGACCAACCTTCGCTATCGTTTTTCTTTAAAAATCCCGCGAAGAAAAATGGAATTCTTCCGCTACAAACCGACACTGCATGTCTCTGTCAACCTATTAGCTGGAGTATGGCTGCCATCTTGCGCGACTCCGTCGTCGTCGTCATCGTCGTCGCCGTCGTGCGTACGCGTCCACGAGCAATACCGCCAGCCATGATAACCATGAGAAAATCAATTCATGGGTTTCCTTTTCTTTCCTATATGGGTATGGGGCTCCGCTTGGCGGCCCTTCAGGCCGCCGGAGCCCCGCTATAAACGCATTGGAAGTGGAACCATATCTATTATCAGTGTCTGTTAACAAGAACATTACAGCAGAAAAATTGATGACAGAAAAAAAGAGGACTTAAAACTTGAAACTTCATAACTAGAGGTTGAAAATGCCAGGACTTTCTGTGGAGTCAGCTACAATCAGTACCTTGCATGCTTAGCCAGTCCTCTGAATTCTTGTTATTAATCCGGGGTTTGCTTGGTATATTGCAATAGGAGAAGCAGAGATTTAAAATCACAGTCAACTTTTTGAACCTTCTTAAACCTATGCGGAGCTCAAGATACTAACTTAAATAAAGTAGAGTATCTCAATAATCTACGAGTTCAGTTGATGATCCTGTTAAAGCACTTTGATTTTGTGTGCGGTGAGCGAATGGCTAATTTTCCAAAAGCACTAAACGTCGACAGCAAAAGGCGATATTCTGACGTCGTGGAAAAGCAAAGAAATGTAAGGAATTTTTTAAATAATAACATGACTATTTTGGAATTTTCCAAATTAGAGCTGATGCCGATTTGGAAGTCTATTGTCTGCAAGTAGTATATAGCCCCGGACATACAGCCTGAAATAGAAAGACAAAATGAATGGGAGTCAGTTCAGCCGTTCGTATACACTGTCTACCGCTGGTGTCTTAAAGTACTCAAAGTACTTATACATAAAGTACTTATGTTTGTTATGTAAAAGTGGAAACGTCTCCGCTGAGATATGCATCTTCATCATAATCCAGTCAGTCAGGGATATGCAACGGATCTGCTCCTTGAAATAACTGTTTTTCAGGCAAGCTCTTACGCAGTGGGAAACTTCTGGCCGCGCTTTGTAATTAACCCAATTCTAAGCTACATTTTGAATCAGCATCCTGGTGGTACATGGGTTTTTCTTGCTGGCTGGGCGAATTCCTTCCTTTCATTCCTCTTCCCCACTGAAAGAGCAAATTCTATCTGGACCTACATCCATCCGGCCAATTGCCCCCTCATCCCTTGTTCTCTCATTGGATGTGCACATATGACCTTGCAACCACACCTGTTAGAGTGTGTAATGTGTGCCTAACTCGATCTAGCTGGCATTTTATTTTTTTACAAAGGAATATAAGAAATACTCTTTTTTGGCCATCTTTTCATATGCACATTTTTTCCCCAACTTCTATCACTGTTATTGTTAACTAGTTACTTAGCTTAAATTTAAAATTTAGTTGTTACTTCTATCCTAAATTGTCCATTCTGACGATGTATGTCGAAACACACGAAACATCAAGTTAAATGATACAGTTTTATCAAGATGTTTTCCAACAATGCGTTTTATTGTCATGTTTATCAGCGCGGTTTGTGCGGTGTTAAATATAGGAAATGAGCTCTGAAGAAAGACATTACTTCTCGGGATTTGATATTCCATGAGGCCGAAGTGCGAATCAACTATATCCTCATAGAAAACGAGAGCAAGTAATCTTATTGTTTTAGTAGAATTCTAATTAAATTTCCTTCAAATAACATTTCCAATATTTCCAAATGTAGCATACGGACTGAATTGTTTAAAACTTGTATTAGTGCACTCGCGACTCCTTGCATGTCTGTTTCAATAGTCCATGTTATGAAAATAAACTGAAACTACGAAATTGCGAAGAATTTCAAAAAAATCCGCGACAAAATTAATTACGAGATAACCGTTACCATGGATACCTTTCACGGTTGGAAAAAATTGAAATTTCGATCAGGCGTGAATGGATCTTCTTACAGTTGTTTTTATACTAACAGGACAGGATCGCGATACAGAACTAAATGCGATTTTGAGACGGCATTACCGCAATATATTGGCGGCGTTGGGAGAAAATATGTTCTCGTATTGGGGTCCGTCGCCCGGTCGCCCCGTCGCCTCGCTATTCCACCCACTACGAGAATACTTTTTCTCCCAACAAGGCGCCAATATATTGCGGTAAGGTCGTCTCAAAATCGCAGTTAGTCTATGATTATCACATATTTATGTTTCCACGTCTTCTTTTAGCATAACCTAATGGCTGGATATCATCAAACTCACAATGCAAAGTAATCCTAATTGGTTATATCGATCCTATTTGTTGATCAATTGTCTGTATTTTTGGCCTTATTATGGTCACATATCCAAATATGAAGAATAAAAAAAAAATGGATTTGTTCAAATCTTTTTCATGTAACTAACAATTACCTTTTTCACATCGCGTTCCATTATATCCTGAAGCGCAGCTGCAATTAAATCCGTTCACTCGGTCTTTGCAGGTCCCGTTGTTCTTACAGGGATGACTTGTACAGACATCGATATCTGTTTTAGAAGACAAGATTGAAAGTGGAAAAAAATACAACATGTGACGTTTTATTTGACGGAGACCGGAGCAAAAATTTGTACACCAAATCTAGCTATTATATTTGTAAACCTCGATAGCACGTTCAGTAATCTGTACAGCAATATTTTAAATTTAAAGTGGAGCTTCGTCACAGTTTGCGTATCTCAAAAAGTATTTCTAAGCATATTGAGAAAGTTAAAAATTTTGTTAAAAAACGACGACGTTTCGACGTTGAGCTAACGTCATCATCAAGTCAAAATGATAGTTGATAAAAAATGTATAAATAGTCAGTAAAACAATAGTTCAATGGATGTGTTAAAATGTTTAAAAAATTAAACAAAGAGTTTCGCACGGATGGAGTCAGTTTGCGTGTTCAAGCTTGGATTCCGTTCCTTTATGCAAAGCATCTCATAGACGGGGCAATCAAATTTCCCTTGGCACTTTCGGAGAATTCGATACTGGCTTTCGTTGAGGAGGCTTATGTCCCCATAAAAACTCGGCGATTGGAAAACACCTTTTGGAAGCCCACTGGGACATAAGCCTCCTCAACGAAAGCCAGTTTCGAATTCTCCGAAAGTGCCAAGGGAAATTTGATTGCCCCGTCTATGAGATGCTTTGCATAAAGGAACGGAATCCAAGCTTGAACACGCAAACTGACTCCATCCGTGCGAAACTCTTTGTTTAATTTTTTAAACATTTTAACACATCCATTGAACTATTGTTTTACTAACTATTTATACATTTTTTATCAACTATCATTTTGACTTGATGATGACGTTAGCTCCACTTCGAAACGTCGTCGTTTTTTAACAAAATTTTTAACGTTCTCAATATGCTTAGAAATATTTTATCGCAATTTTTTACAGTTACATGTTTAGAAAAATCGCTTCTTATTCGTATCTTAAAAAGTCTAGCGTAAATTGTTCAAGTTCGTCGTTTGTAATCCGTGTCAATCTTTTCCATCCTTAACTATCCTTGTTCCTTTAGGGATTATTATATTATCTTTTGTTTTTTTTCCATCTTAGTAAACTACTATTTTCAGGTTTCCTTCAATTTAAAGGTAATTTATATTGTACGTGGCCGAAACACTTTCACTAAGCTCTACTGCATGTCTACTTTCCCTCTACTGTCTCCCGAAAATAAGCACAAGAATTTGAATACACACGTCTTTTTTCAGACGTCCACCATTGTCATATTCCAGTCAGAGGCACGCAACGGACGTACAACTCCTTGAAATATATGTTTTACGCACGATTTCTTGCTGGCTGGGAAACTAATGGCCACTCATCTTTAGCTGCAAGAGGAACAAGAGCCGGTTTTACTGTTAATTGTTGGTCGCGAGAAGATAGCAGACCAGAAACTCATTTTTGCAGGTTTCCTTCAGTGTAATCTTTTTGCCTCGGGGTCTGTATTAATGCTATTGCTGTCCATATTGTTATTTATGAAGATATGTTTCTTCTTGTAAGCCTGGGGTATATCTTACTTAAGCCTTTTAAAAGATGAACAAAAGTTAGAAAAGAAATAAATTCTGGCGGAGTCAAGGAACATTTTGGACTTTAAAATTATATTGACGTACATCATCGTCCAAGTGTTATCGCCGTCTTACCTGTTTGGCAAATACTTCCTGTGAATCCTTTCACACAAACGCACAGATAGCTGTTCTTCTTATAAAGTGATACGCAAGTTCCACCGTTCTGGCGCGGTCCACGCATACATGGAGACTCAAAAACAAACTGATATTTAGTAAATGAAGGTAAGCTAAGCAAATCTAAGCAAAGCTAAGCTAATTTAAGGTGGCTGAACACAATTTTTGATACCTGTGTTTCATTCACCTCTTTCTCTAAAACCCTTGATCCCTCGGTCGCCAAAAATAGCAGCAGGCAAGTTAACAACACAAACTTTGGTTTTTTGATGGTTAAGCTGACGTATGTGCCATTGCCATGGCAAGATGAATAAAAATCAACAGGCCTTTAAAATCAGTTTTGTTTGTAGAAAATCTAGTCATTAGATTTTCTTTATAATTTGCATGCAACAAGTTTGTAACGATTCTCACAAGTTGACACCATTTTGCTAATAATTTAGCAGAGAGATCTTCAATTATCCCTTGTTGAAGGTTCACTGGAATATCTAGAATTTCCTTTGTTAAAGTTCAATTATTATATAAATTCCCAATAACTAACTATTCGGATATTTTTCGAGAAAACTGACGGCAACACATCTTGGCCGTTTTATCTCGATGTAGAGGACCGTAGCCTTAAACGTCTGGTAGCGGGATGATTCCTTGTTCGTCAAATTTAAGAGAGGCTTGAATTAAGATAATACTGACAGTTCAGCCGAGTAGAAATGAAGGAACGTTGCATTTGTGTGCCAGTGCTAAGTAGGATCATTAAACGTTTTCACCATTTCGGATGAGGGCCAAAAAGAGTTGAAAAGAAAGCAAATTATTATTAATGACAGTGACGAAAATTATTTATATAAACAGTTTTGGAGGCTTACATTTTACGTTGCTCAGATCGCGAAAGTTTTCCCTCCATTTCCGATTGACATTTCTTACCGATATTTGCAGAATTTTTTTTTTTTTGTCAACAAAAATACAAACAAGTATTCCGTTATAGTTATTTTTTATCACTGTCAATCCTTGTCAACAAGGTACGCTTGTTCGTAAGATGTTATTTTTACTGCTCTAAAAGTAAAATTTGATATCTTTGTAGCGCCCATATATAAGGCAATTTTTATAGAGAAAATGAGTGCGCAGTTATGTTTTTGTTTTTGTTTTCTTTTGTTTTTTTTGTTTAATTTAATTGTTTGTTTGTTTGTTGTTTTTTTTTGTCGAAAAATTTGAAGTGACGAGATCTTCCTGCGTGGATTTTCTTTTTTTGCTTCATGAAAAATAAATGAGTTGGGTAGTTGCCCTGCTTGCTAGCTGTAGCTTTGCGGTTTGAGCTTTGTACCTGCTGAGTACGTGCCATTGGAGTCTTTAGTTTGTAAAAATATCATGGATACCTTACCAGTATTGATCATAATTAAAAAGAATAAAGCCTTCCCCGGTAAAAATTATTAAAAAATTGTAAGCTTGTAGCAGCCAGTCTACTGTGTTCGATGGATAAAATTTGTAGAGAAACAAATTTTATCCGTCGAAGACAGTAGACTGGCTGTTGAAAGCTCACATTTTTAATATTTTTACCAGGGAACGCTTTATTCAATTTTTAGTTTGTGCTTGTTATTATTCATAATTATTGTACGTTTCAAGAAATTGGGCCTCTCAAGTCAAGTATTCCGTTATATTATTTTTTTTTACCTATATCAAGCAGCCTTTGCTCCTACCTAAAATATTGTTTATACTGCTTGTCCTGTCATATCCTTTATATGTTTTTTCCCATCCTGTTTAACAGTAACATTTTTGTAGGAACAAATGAGGGCGCAGTATTTGCTGGAAACATTTTAAGTGAAAAGATCTCCCTTTCTGACTGTGTTTTGATTCAGATGAACTCGTACAGGGAGTTGAACTCCCTGTTAGCTTTGTTGTGCGAGCTTAAAAAGTTTAACCTATTCATTGCTTGTGTTTCGTTACAATTGTCAGTTGAAAAAAATTAAGCCTCTCAAATCATCGATTCCGTTATATTCATGTCATTTGTATCGACATTATACATTGCTGATGCCAATGTCTCTCTAGTAATTTGCAAAAAAAAAAAAACAAAACAAAAGCAGATTGTTTACAAAGAGGATTTCAAAGAGACCGTCAATAAAGTACTTACCAGAATACTAAAGTGATAGAAAGATTGGCCGCTGATGAACTTGTCCGAGTTGTTGTACTTGTCAGATGGGAGTAGTTCACCTACGATTCTTCCGCTGATGTCATAAAATGCAGCCAGGTTAAAGTGCACCTAACCCCAAATTTTTTTTTTCGCTAAAACGAATCTAGACTTTATTCGAAGCATTTGGGCGAAGAAATTTTTGAATTTGGTTGAATCCTCGATTTTCTATGCCCTTTCAAAGTCGCGCTTGAAGGTTTCACGACCGCGTTTTAGGGAGTCTGGGGCGGCGGTACCTGATGCCGTCTACCCAGGAACCAAACACAATGGCGCCTCAGTCAACTCTCTGTATTTGCTCGAGAAAATGGAACACAAAACTAATCGTTCCGATGTATTTTGGGACTAAAACGTCCAAGTTTTGTCTCAGAATCATTTCTTTTTCGTCACTGGAGTCAGAGTTAAGTTTCGATTCGGAAGACTCCGAAATAAACTTCGATCGAGCACGTTCGACAACTGTGAACTTACTGCTTAGAGCTTTGAGAGCAATTTACAATATTTCAAGCGACGAAGGGGAAGACTTCTTTGCAGACGAGTTGCTTGTATATTAGGAATGGAAAGCTAGATACGAAGTGGAGGAACAGGCAAACGAAAAGCAGGAAAGAAAACTCAAGGACTGCTTTGGATGGTAATTTCGTCAACTAAACATAAGATTCCCACGCGTGTTTATAGCCCGTTTACATTTGTCCTTAGCGAGAATGTATTTTATCAAGGTGTGATTGTTCTGTTAAATCCAGCTTGTGTTTTACTTTCAGTTGAATGCTTCATGTTTATAAGAGCGACGTACGTGTCGCAGTTTTCGAGACTTGATGACCTCCAAAACATTGGCTTCGATCGATTGAAAATCGTATTGTTTGGACCTGTATTTTTGAAGCTGCGGGAAGCAAGGCGGAAGGAAACATTTCATACAATTACCGATTTCACATTGTCACACGTTTTAAGTCGTAACTCCAAATAACCAATGTAAATTGTTCTCAAAGTTTGCAGCGAAATTCGTCGGATAAGCGAAAAGGATGTGTTCCCTAAGCGGTCCGCACATGTTACGCGGTCATATTTTCGACGCTATATCACAGAATCTTTGTCGCACTGCTGATTTCCAAACCTTCGAAAAACTCTGTGAGTCTAACAATTTTGTTATCATGTAATTCTAAAGGATTAATCTTCGACTTTTATCTAAATCGAAAGAGAAATAAGTGTTGGTTAGCGGCGTACAGTTGCGATCTATTTACATATCAGTATAACGCTTCTTGATCATGATCGGATCACACAACTTTGTATGTTACAAATACTGCGGGATTGGAAGATATAGGTTGTAGGTAGTATTTCTACAAATTGCTGGTTAGCTTTAAGCAGAAAATTTATGAAAATAGCGTTCGAAAGTCTGCGGAACAAATTCCAGTGAGAGTTCTTCAATGGTTCTCACAGATTCAGTTCGCTTGTTTCGGTTCGACAAAATCAACCATCGTTTACGTCTTTGTTGCACCATTAGCCGATCATCGTCAGTTAATTGTACAGTATATCTTTCTTTAAATCTGGAATATTGCTGCAACAGCCATAGCACCTCTGGAAGGCGTTTCTGCGCACTTTTCGAATGTGTATTGCACCATCCTGAAGGAAATGAGAGGACGTGAGATATCCAACCTTCCTGGGTAGACGTCACAAGAGCCGCTAGACCCATTCTCCTCAAACTCAGTCGTGAAACAAAATGGCGGTGTTTTGGAGCTATTTTCGAGATTTCGTCGGGGCACAGAAAATCGAGGATTTAACGGAATCCAAAAATTTTTTCGCAGAAGTATTTCAAATAACAAGGAGATTTTTGGGGTTAGGTGCACTTTAAAGGACAAAGATGATGGTATGTTCACACATGCAACGCCACATTCTTTTCCATCGAGGACATAATCAGTACCAAGACTTGTGATGTTTAAGTACGAGAACTTGTGGGCCTTAAAGTTGACCAAAGCGATGCCATTGTGAACTCCTCGGCTGGTACTTCGACCGCGTGCATCTATATTGTTAGGTGTACCTGTGTTCATATCATCCATCAAATGCATGTTTAATTATATTAAGAAAGTTCTGAATTGGATTGAAGAATAACTATTGATTTAACAGAGGGTATATGCATGCAAGATCACCTTTTGAAGTTGTTATTGTGCTGAATGATATCATCAAAGCCAAAAATCTGGTAGGACATTGAAAAAGATCCATCCGAAACGTGGATCAGGGTCGCTAAGTTCCGCGGCGAATACTAACTAAGCGCCACTCGAACCTGTTGACAAGGAATTTAAATTTGTATTTCGGAACGTCTGTTTTGCGAAAGCCGTGAGAAGGACAACTTTCAATTCAGACCCTAGGCGGCCTTAGAACCCCTTTCCGACAGTGAGTTTTCACTGGGGTGTTTTCTAATCGTCAGCTGCATGGAGATTACTAGATAACCAATCAGCGTGAGGTAATTGTGTGTGAAAAAGACAAACAACCAAACAGTCAAACAGCCAAACAGTCTCCCGTGAGGGGATCAATATGACCCCCACATTCAAACTATTTTGACAATTTTACACACTCGTTGAAAGCCCACCTTAGTATTTTGGTTTCTCGCGTTTATTATTAGTTTTTTTTGAATTGCAAAGTGCAGAGCTACCGCAGATTTCCAACAATTGCATGCACGCTATAATTGATAAATAGCTGTTTGTTTTAACTGACGTTCGTTGGGGAGGATTGTCTGACGAAACAAAAGAATGTCTGCATAGGAGGCTTTTTTCAAAGAGAAACATTAGCATCAATTTAATGATGCTGTTCGAAGGAATATCACCAGCCGCTCTTAAAATGGCTTTTATGGGGTTTTATCGACAAAGTTGCCTGGAGGAATAAAATTTAATTATATTCCAAAAATAATAATAAAAAAATAAAATAGATTGTATTTTGTTTTGTATCACCTTACAGATCATCATGGAGGAGAAACGAAGGGAAAATCAGTTTTTAGTGGACACTATTCGTCTTGAAAATGTTTCCCTGTTGCGATGTGTATCTCGAACGAAGGCAAGAGCGCTTGTTTCGCTCCACGGTAATAAATATATATTTGTCTAGAATTTTAGCTAAAGTTTTCAGTCTGCAGTCTGCGCTTTACAGTGAGAGATACTTAGTATGAGTCACACAAGTTCAAGTATTGTTCTATTCTGTAAGCTCGCTGTGTCCTGATTATAATTACTCTTAAGGGTGGTTACTTTCCATTGATATAGACGAATCAGAGTCAGGTGCCACATATTTCTCGATGTTGAACTCTATTATGTGCGGGCGAGAGATATATTCTCGCGAGCAAATATCTCTTCCGATAAAAGCCTAGGCATTGGGCTTTACATGGATGACTTTGGTTTTGTTTAAAATTATTTGTTACTCTGTGAGGGAGTTGTTAAAAAGTTTCCAAAATTTGGTGGAAAATTAACCTCACAGGACCCCCATTGGGCTGATATCCAGAACCCGGGCGGAAAACGATGAATGAAGATAAAACTTAAGTACATAAGTCTGCAAAGAACTTGTTATGGGGATTTTTAGGAAGATCGGAGCACCCTTATTTCCAAGTCTTCCTTGCTCTCTCAGGCAGAAGCTCTTAAGAGGGGAAATTAGTCTTTAAGCCGATCGTGAGAGGGTGAAGTTGAAAAACAAACGAACAGTCTTTCAGCACGCAGTAAGCACAAATTGAACGCTAAACCTTTGCAAAATTGCAAAGGAACTTTATTAATATGTTCATCAAACCATTACATATTACCCAACTACAAAAAAAAGCTATATATGTTTAATGATTGGTTACAAATGGAAATGACATCCTAGCCTGTTCCAGGGGACGATCAAAAAAAGCGGGCGGGCGATGAGCGCGGTCTGGGAGAGAAAAGGAGAGGGCGGGAAAGCCAACAAGCATTGTTTTTTTTTTGTTTGTTTTCGTTTTTGTTTTTGATTTCGAGGAGTCGAAATTCACTCATACTGTGATGTAATGTGGAGAATTGTTTGCAAGATTTCACGCGTGAATGGAGCGGCAAAGAAGGCGCCTGATCAACCTGGCCCGTGGAAAAGATTTTCTCACCATTATTTCCACCGATTTCGGACTTTTGTCTCTAGAGGTCGATGTTTAGGTCTGTAACTCGTTCTGACACCATATAGTGTAGCTGTTTACGCGCAAGTCTGTTGACCGTTTTGCGTGTTGTATATGTCATTGTTTGGTTTTGTTCAGGCAAGACCATGATCTTGATCCTCCATATGGATCTAATCATTTGCCGGTAATAAATTCTCTGTACGCCCACACAGAGACTTCCTCATTCGAAGAGATTCTACACAGAGCAGACATGACTTTGCAAAAGAACATAACATGCTGTGAAGATAGGCGTGGCCTCGTGAAACTCTCACGAGTAACTCGATACCTAAATACTGAGATTTCGACATTTGACACAAAAAACGGTTCTTTTTTCAAGTGGGCGGAATGAAGTTTTCAAAACAATGCTTAAAGGCTTTCCCGCCCTTTCATTTTCTCTCCGGAACCCGCTGATCGCTGGTCCCGCTGGTCGCCCGCCAGCTTTTTCGATCGTCCCCATTTCACCGAGAGCCTGGAACAGGCTAATAACATCCTTGCATAATAGAATCGGTGTAAACCTGTCTTCACAATATAATAAATGATCTCATGCTGCGGTAGAATTTCGGCTAAGTAACTGTCACTGTAGTTTTAAAAGGGAAAACAACTACAATGTACCTGCAAGTGAATCTGTACGACGCAAAAGTGCTTATCTAACCTTACAATGTCCAGTTTCAATCTGAACAAAAACTTAGCGGTTGAATTCTTAAAATTTTGCAGTTTTTAAAGTGCCACAAGAAATCACCGCGAGAATTAAGGGTGGGGATCGCTGCTTTTGGAACTCTACGGCATGATACATGAGTCCTTTATTTATCTACGTTCTATATTACAATAACTATCTTTTTATTATTAATTAAAGTATCAGTATACCCTAAAATTGACCATTTTAAATAAAACTCTATGGGAAAAAAAAATTGATTCCAAGCTAAATTATCAACGAAAAACGATTCGTTGCGTAAATTAATTCTGATTAATAGCTGTCAACGGCTTCTCACGAGAACTAAAGTTGCATTAAAAAGTTGCGTGACTGATTTTCATGTAGTACGATTGTCAAACGTTTGTGTCTGTTAGTCGACGAGCTGTTCTGAGTGTTATCCGTTTGTAGAATGTGGATATAAGTCGTAGAAGAAACGCAAAAGTTCATGTCCATTTTTAAGAGCAAAGAAAGCACCACAGAGTCAACAGAGGAAAAAGTCGGGGGGAAATGGTTTCAAAAACTTTTAATCAAAATTGGGCTGATGCGTTAGCTACTAACCACAAAGGTTCCTGGCAGGAGAAGTTGCACGCACTGGACGGGGAAGACGTTTAAAATTCTCTAAGCATAATTATAATTACTTCCTTGGCGCTTTCGCCGTTCGAAATAGTAACGGTAATATCGACTCAATCGGTATCTCTTGGGTCTCCTCTACGCGGCCTTTACGTTGTGTACGAGTGCGCTTGTTCGTTGTCAACGGCATCTCTGAAGCCAACGCGTTTTACTGAAAAACCGAAAAGAAGAGACAGAAGCGAAAATTATCTTTTCACTAACCTGGGTGCATGAGCGGTAGCATTCAGATCTTGCAAAGGATAGGCAACATTTGAGACTCCTGGCCTTTGTATATGGCAAGCTCTATTTTTAAAGTAAAATGAGCCCTCACTTTATCAATCAACGTGCCGTCGTTTTCACACCTTTTGTGTATTTATCTCATTACACCGGAAGAACGCCCCAAAGTATATTTTCCTTCATATCTCTAAACGAAAATTTCAGCAAATGAAAAGCATATTTTGGGTTCGTTTTCTGTCAGTTTTCAACGTTTGACGCTGAAATTTGGACAGAATGTCACCCGATAATCAGGCAAAAAAACCCTGTCGTGAATTTCTATTTCTATTTTTTTTTTGTCAATAGTTATGATTATTTTAGCGAAGGGAATACACTCTCAAAAAGTGTAACCGCGTGTCCAGAAAAAACCAGAAGAGTAATTAAAACTTCCTAACGCCGTTTTTCTTTTTTTCAGAGAAAAGTGTCAAGAAGACACAGCGATGTTGGTCGCTTACTCCGGCTAAAATCCGACCGGAAACGAACTTGATTACTGGACCTCTGTACTTTAGGAAATCGGCCGCTGTAGTTGGTTTTTGATTTTAACGAATATACCTTCGAAGTCTACAATTTTTTTATGGAAAAAAGCTTTCAGAAACTGGGGTCAGTTTGCGTCAAGCGTTCGACCACAACGCGACGCCAACGAATAATGGTCATCTGGGGTATAGTGATACCTTAAACACAGTCAAGCATTCGCTAATTAGGAGCATGTTACTGACTGTGATAAAAAAAGTGTGATGTAAAAGCTCCCGTAAGGTCTTACATGAATGGCTTGATACGCTCTGAGAGAACTATAGAACAAACAACAGAAACAATGCCCCTAGCCCTAAAACAATAACAGCTGCTAACAATGAAGAGAATTACAAGCTCACGAGAGCTGCTACACTTCTGATATAAAACCTTGATTTCAAGGGTGTCTACAGACGGAATTTCTTGCTGTCGCTTCACAGCTTTACGTTATGGCTACTAATTTCGGCATTGATTAAAGGAATACGTCACGATTTGAGCATCAAGAAAGGCTTGGCCCAAATTTTACAAGTTCGTCGTTTGTAATCCGTTTGAATCTTCTCCATCGTTAACAATCCTTGTTCCTTCATGATTTATTCTTAGATAACTCTTTGGTGTTTTTCTATCCTAGTATAATAACTTTTAATTTTAGGTTTATTCGAATTTAAAGATAAGTTTGTACGTGGCCGAAAAAACTTTAAGTAACGCGACTGAGCTCGTTAGAAAAAAAAAAAAGTTTCCTCGGGCAACTATACATTCCTTCGTGCTATAAAAAGATAAGAGATATCACAATGAAATATCAAGGATTAAATACAGAAAAACGCCAAAGCGCCAATCTTGGTGGGACACCAAGAAACGGAAAGAAATGTTGTTTAACCATCAAAGGGCTTAGAAATTAATTAATTAATTAATTTTCTCAGGCTACCTTTCATCACTGAACTTTTACCGTCTATCATCAAACAGCTCAAAAATTAATCGTCAACCGTCAAAAAACCATCTTTAAATGTAAACCGTAAAACCATAATAACCGCCATTGAGACCCTCAGCTATTAGTAAAATATGGAGTTCACAAAATTTTCGTGAGAACAGAAGTCTTGTTGTCGATAGTATCTTGCAAGAGAGCAAGGCAAAAATGTTTGCAACCGCCAGAGCTTATTCCGGTTTTTGTCATATGAGTTTTATAGAACTAATGTCAAACTGTCACAATGGGACGATACTCCATCGACTAGGGCTTGCGACAGGTTGTTCGGCAACTTTTTGGCAACTTTTCGTATTTCGAGCAATCTTTTTTTGTTTCGAGCAAGTTTTTTGAGTTCTGAGCAATTTCTAGTTTTCTAGATATCGGAGCAGCTTTTAGTGCTTTAATTGGCCATGCTTCCATATCTTACAATGTTTCAGTAGACAATTTGTGAATTTCTTTAATTTTTTTTAAATAATTTTTTTAACATTTCTTTTTTAATGTTTTTAAAAAAGAAATAAAAAAGATTTGATATTGATGCGTGGTATTTACTCACACGTATTGTGAACAAATTTATTTAGTGACGCTGGTGACAACGCAAAATTGCACAAAAATCCCTAGAAATGTTTTTTATTTTTGCATCAGACCAAATAAAAGAAGAGAGAAACAAAAAAAAGTTTCTGCTTTTCTTAGCAACTTTTGAGCAACTTTCGTTAAAAAAAGCAACTTTTGACTTTTTTTGGAGCAACTTTTGAGCAACTTTTTGAGAAATTTCGGGCGACTTTTGGGAAATCTCGAGCAACTTGTGGCAAGCCCTACCATCGACGGTTACACTTTATATTCAACATTTGTAAGGTTGCGCTGATACTTCGCCGGTAATTATCCCAGCCAGTCCCCTATCGGAACAGGAAAATATTCGGCGTCCCACGTAATTGCTGGTTTTCAGTGTCACGCCATTCAAAATAGATCAAAATAAAAATCAAAACCGGTCAATAGATTAAGTCCAGAATCTGGGAAATGAAAGAAGGTAAATATGCAAAGACTTTCGCCAAGATTCTGGCTACAGCAATTTTTCTTATGCAAGATATGCGGAGAAATTTTTTACCCAAATTTATAGAGATTTGCATGGAGACGCCATGTTGGTGCCCATCCGTAGGGGCACCAACATGGCGGCCGGAAACCAACAGAAATATCTATCACTGAATTTTGCTACAAAAGCGTGAATTTATCCCTGGAGGAACTCTAAAGTATTAAAATAATACTTTTTCTAAGACATACACTGTTCAGATAGCCAAATTCCCCGAAATAAGTCACTTTTTTTAACCATCGTGACAGCTCTCTAAGCCGTCATGTAAATGCCAAGTCACGCAAAAGCTTAGAAATTCAAGCGTACTGTATCACAAATCCAAGAACCCATTCGGAGCGAAAATTTGTATGAATATTAGTTTTCAGCTGCTCTTACACATCATTAAAATAAAATCTCAGGAAGGTTAATAGTTTTGTAGTTTGAATTTTAGTGACGTCATGTGAAAACCAGCTATACACATACTAGGCTACGGTTGCTTCCCATCCCCCACCCCAAACTAACCCCCCACCCCCAACCCCCCACCCCAAGCAAAAAAAAAAATCAGCAGATCAATGAGATCTTTTCCTAACAACAACAGCGAACCACAACAACAAAAGTGGGAAGTTAAGAATAAATCTCATAGTACTATCAAAAATACTCATGCAAGCAAATAAAGGCCAAATAAATAATGACAACAAGTTAGGTCTAGCTCAGTAATGAAGTTAAAATTGAAATAAAATGGTCAAGACTTATTTGTATTGGTTCCAAAACAGCTCAAAACATAAAAAAGCAACTTACCTAATTCGTTTTAATTATTTTGCTTGTTTCTGTTATTTTATGCACGAGTTCAAAGCGTGAATAAGGGGATGTTAGGGTAAGTCAACCAAGATAAAACACCTCCACCTCATCAGGTGAGAAGTTATAAGTCCCAGCCAGGATTGTGAGTCGGTCTTGTACTCCACTTGGAAGAGAGTAAGTGTCGCCAAAGTATGTGTATGAATTAGTGTTATTGCTTGCATTGTCAGCAATGTAGATGTCACCATGAAATGTTGGACCATAACCTGAGTACATGACAATTGCACGTGATGGGTTCGTCACCATGCTCTTAAATGGAGCCAGACTTTCTTTATTGCGGAGTGAAATATGAACGCATTGGAAGTGTAACCATAACTACCATTAACACTTTTTGTATCTGAAGAGAAGGGAAGAAAAGTAAAAAAAATAATAACATACAAGTAAATATACAAAATATTATATATTCAAAATGCGGAGAAAGATATGAAGACATGATTAAAAATCGTAGTTATACACAGAACTTAAGCAGTTGTGAAATTAAAGCCTAAAAAAAAAATCAGGCCTGAACGGGGTTCAAACCCATGATCTGTGCGATACCGCTGCAGTGCAGTGCAGTGCAGTGCAGTGCTTATGCGTTCGAGTCCCGCCTGTCGCGGAGTGAAAATATGCACACATTGGAGGTGGACCCACATCTATTATCAGTGTCTGAAAAACAAGAACATTTCAGCAGAAATATTGATGGCCGAAGAAAGGATTAACAACTCGAAACCTTACAACTAGAAGTTGAAAATGTTACGACGTTCGTGGAGTCAGCTACAATCAGTACCTTGCATGCTAAGTGAGTACCTTGGTTCTCCTTATTAAACCGGGCTTTGCTTGGCATATTGAAATAGGAGTAGCAGAGATTTAAAATCCCAGTAAACCGGAAAAAATTTTTGAACCTCCTTAAACGCACTGAGAGCTCATGTTACTAACTTAAATAAAACAGGATATCTTAATAATCTACAAGTTAGTCGATGGTCCTTTGAACACATAATATTATAGTCCCTCATCATAGGCCTGCAATGCGTGCAGCGAGCTAGATAATAAAGCTGTCTGCACGCATTGCAGGCCTATGATGAGGGAGGATATGAAAGGCCGCGGGTAAGAACGTCCCCTGGATTTTTCGGCCATTTTTGAAAGTGCTCAAAACTAGCTGAATTTTAGCATGTGGGCTTCGTTTCCCCTGAGAACCATTGCTTTGAGGCTTTTTTCGCTGGGTTGCTCTTCGTTCTCGAGAAATAACGTATGCAAATAAGGCACACAGGTTGGAAAAACCGAGTGGTTTATTGCATACGCAATATCTCGAAAAGGAAGCGAACTTTAGCGCAAAAACTACGGGACATTGCTTAACACACCAGAACAAAACTGCATGCGAAATTTGGAGCGTTTTTGTCAAAGTTCACTTTTGATTAAAATACCTAACGCCCTTTTCCTGCCGAGTCCTTCAAATAAACGAAGCCGGGTCTTTCTTATGATAAACAGAGCCGATCCTTTGTTATGATAGCCAAGCCAAGCCTTTTTTATAAGTCGAAGTCTCGCCTCGGTTTATCATAACAAAGGTCGGCCCGCCGCGACAGCAAGGACTTTGATTTCACTTAGAACCAGCAAATTGTCAATTTCACGCAACGTAGATTAGCTCAATTTTGTTGATTTCAGGTCAAAAGTAGTTAAAATGTTGACTCGTGTTAGCGCGCGACGGCAAGGATGTTGATTTCTCTTAGAAAGCAGCAAAATGTCAATTTCACGCAACGTATAAGCTCAAAAATGCTGATTTTAGGTCAAAAAAGGTTTAAATGTTGATTTCACGTTACCCCGTGACGGAAAGGATGTTGATTTCACGTAGAAAACAGCAAAATGTCAATTTCACCAACGTATAAGTTCAAAAATGTTGATTTCAGTTCTAAACAGGTAAAAATATTGATTTCACGTTAACGGGTGACGGCAAGGATATTGATTTCACTTAAAAACAGCAAAATGTTAATTTCACGCAACGTATAAACTCAAAAATGTTGATTTCAGGTCTGAATAGGTAAAAATGTTGATTTCACGTTAACGCGTGACGGCAAGGATGTTCATTTCACTTAGAAAACAGTGAAATAATAATATTAAAAACCAGGACTCTTACGCCATGTTCAGTCAGCTGATAAACATCGAAACTACCTTGGCGAACTAGGATAGTCAAATCAAATACAGCAATTAACGTAGATGCCACTACTAAACAGTCAAAGAATAGGGCATATAGAGCGTTTTTATTGTCACGCAATAAAAAATAATATCAAAAACCATTCAGTAGATAAGATCAAGAAATTGTGATATTACTGAAGATAAATAAAGAAGACAGTTCTCCAAGTTTAAGGTGTGTGCGTTGTCCCAAAGTTGAGACATTCGTCGAAATGTTCCGCGCAAATTTACAGAGCCTAGTATGGAGCCGCCATGTTGGTGTTCTGTGGTACACCAATAAGGCGGCCGGAAAATAGTGTTAACATCTGGAACTTACTTTGGTTATCTGGGACAATGATTATCTGTACTGAACAAATAAACATTAAATAAGCACTTTTCCAAATACAGCAACGCTTTAAATGGCTAAAAATCACGAGAGAAATACATATTTTTCGACAAACGCGATCGTAGCTTTATATCACGCACCGCCATAACTTCAAAATTCAAAATGCGCTGGTACTTCTTATGCCTGATGAGGATAACAACTTTTGTGGCTCTTTAGTTTTGGATTTAAGAATTTGATGACTTCACGTGAAAACGCTCTATAAATAGAGCAAACAGATGAACAAATTAACCCTTCTGCGCAACGTACGGGTCTCCATACGTCTGCATGTCCAATACAATACTTACAATACTTTATTTAACCACGCGACACCTAGGAGCGCAAGCGCTCGTTAAAACGTGTGGTGAACTCAAAATTGTATAAAGAAAAAAAAGAAGAAATAGGATTAAATAATCTATGTAAATATGTAATATACAATAGATGCGTAAAATAGTTATGTACAAATATAATAAGAAATGAGTTATTTAAACCTAAAATAATTACCTAGTAATCGTTAAAAGTTAAAAGGTCGTTAGCGTCCCTTACAGATGGAGGTATTGAGTTCCAAATCCTGGCGGCTATAAAGGAAAAAGACTTATGCCGCCATTCCAAATTGCATCTAGGCAACTCCAAAATTGTACCGGACCCCCTTAGGTTATATGAGCTTACTTTAAAATTAAAGAGATCTTGAATATAGCTTGGAGCTTGATTATGTATGCATTTATACACAAGGACTAAGGCCTGAAATTTCCTGCGCTGTTCTAACGAGCTAATGCCTACAGTCTTCAAAAGGAACTCATAAGGGGTTTGCCTACCAAAGCCTAAAATCGATCTAAGAATACAATAGTTCGTGTCCTCTAGTTTATTAGCCTGAGTGTTGCCCACACCAAGCAATAAGGGCCCACAATACTCTAGATGTGGTAAAATAAACGCTTTATATAGACGGCCCATAACATCTATCGGTATGAATTTGCGTATTCTTCGCAAATCAGTTGCTTTAGCGCATGCTTTTTTCACTTGTTCCTTTACATGATGCATAAAATTAAGCTTACGATCTAATGTAACACCGAGAATCTCTAGTGTCTCTGTACTGTCCACAGACTTATTATTTACAAGAAAATCATAATGATAAAGCTTTGGACCGATGGCCATTGCCTGAGTTTTGGCACTGTTTATTTCCAAGTAATTCTGTCTGAACCACGATGATAATATACTGAGATCACTGTTAATAACATATTCCAGGACTAAAGGAGAAGCATTAGATACATACTCTGTGGTGTCGTCCGCATAGAGCTGCAAGGACGTGTTGGTGATTTCATAATTCAAATCATTAATGTAGATGTTGAATAGAAGAGGGCCTAGGAGTGACCCCTGCGGGACTCCGGTTCTCACAATTCTCCAGTCAGAAGAGACATGCCCATCAAGTTTGACTCTTTGCCTCTGTCCTGTTAAATAACATGAAATTAGGTCCAGAGCTTGTTCAGTAAAACCGTACGCCTTCAGCTTCGCGAGCAAAAGGGTATGGCACACAGAGTCAAAAGCCTTACTCAGATCTACTGCAACAGTGGCAACCGCCTCCCTCTCGTGAAGACTCAATCGCCAATCTTCCACTGTCTTCAGCAAAGCAGTACAACAGGAGTGTCCACTAAGATATCCAGAGAGGTTGGGTGAGAGCTTTGGTACAAATGCGGTGTAAACTTGGTCCGCTACAACACGCTCATATAGCTTCGACAGGGCCGTCAAAATAGACACAGGGCGATAGCAGGACTTCTTTGTCTCATCATTCTTCTTAAAAACTGGAGAGATATTGCTACTCTTCCAGACTGTTAGTAATGAAGTGATTGATTAGTCTGGTAAGCGGTTGCGCTATGGCTGGAGCAGATATGCACAAAAGTCTCTGGGAGATAGAATCACAGCCGACAGCCTTCCTTGGGTTGAGTCTGTCCAAGATGTTTTTCAGATAATTCTCGTTCACAGTCGAGAAGCTAAATGATTGTGTATCGCCCTTCTCAGTAATAAGCTTAACACTCCGGTGGTCAGCAAAGTCTTCAATAGTTCTGTCAGTCCCTTCATTCACCGCCACATCACGAAAATATTCGTTAAAGATTTCAGTCACAGCCGGAGAATCGGTGACTACACCATCGACTTCCATCAAGATGATTTTTGACTGCTTCCTTCCTTTGTTCGGTAAGAGGGGTTTCATTTTACTCCAAAATTCACCGTGGTGTTTTCATGCCATTTCTTTTTAACAAAGTGACCCTGTTTCTTTGTTTTCTGTAGGCTTCCCAAGAGGCTTCTGTAGGATTCCTGGTGTGAAGCCTGAATAGACGATTCCGGCGAGAGATTTCGTGTTGAGCTCTGGGGTGATCCATGGTAATTGATCTCCTCTTACACGCTTTTTCTTCAGTGGCGCGTGCTTATCAAGCACCTCGTTATAGAGCTTCGCCCAGTGGTCCCACAGGTCGTCTACGTCGTCAAATATGTAAGCAGTCTCCCACGGGACCTCATTTAGCTCAGACAAAAAAGCTTCATCATTAAACTGACGCATGCTTCGGTATTCAATCTTACGTGCTTTCGGCAAAAGTTCAAAACACTACAAATCATGCCGATATGAAATAAAATCAACGCAACCTGTATCACAGATCTATGTTACAATCGATCGCTACTTGTTGGCCATTATTATGTTTAAATGAAAAAAAGCCGAAACAATCTAGTTACCAGTTCGAGAAAAGTCCGCAGAACGTGATCGCAATGCATGTCGGGAAGGGTCTTTACACGTCGTGCGCGGGAAAACATGGCGGTGGATACAAGACAAATCTTATAAGTCTAAAACCAGTTCTCCGCTTTCCAAACTTTGACGCTAGCAACGCTTGGCAAATGGGCACAACTCACGAGAGGGTATTTTTCTTGGGCAAGAACTGCTCTTGGACTTTTCTGCCTGGCTCGATCTGACTTCGAACGCCGATAACACGATTACGGTATATCGGCTGCCTTCGAAGTTTCAGAATACATTTTGATTCTTTAAAACGTGCTGATGACTTATGGGTTTACCAAAGCCTTATGATGCCTCTCAACCACCAGGCAGGCATACAAGGTACTTTAGAACAATGCTTAAGATATTAGTTGACAGAGCTCTAATGCGGCACATCACTTTTTTTGTTCGATGGTATTTCGTTTGACTCTCGATCGATTCACGTGTTGTGTTCACGTCACAATAACCGATGTAAACAATCTGTTCCTAGATTTCCGCTCTATATACTATTTTCCTTTGACTTAAAGACAGGTAAGATTCAGTGGAATACACTATAAACAGTCTGCCTGTTTGCTGTTCAACAAAATAATAAGAAGGTTTCTTTTGTTTTTCGTTCAACAAAAGATCTCCAAAAGATGCCGCTTGGAAAACTGAGTTTTTTGCATACGTTATTTCTCGAGAACGAAGAGCACCCCAGCGAAAAAAAGTTCAGCGCAATGTTTCTCAGGTAAAACGAAGCCCACATGCCAAAACTCAGCTATTTTTGAGCACTTTCAAAATGGCCAAAAACTCTAGGGGACGTTCTTGCCCGTGGCCTTTCAATTGCAAATGAATGCAAAAAAAATTGATTTTAGATTATTCGAAACAGCGAAATCATTATACCCCAGGGAATGTCAGTGTATCCTCCAAACACATACTGTCCATTTTTGATGATGGTAACCGTGTGATTTTTGCCATCACACCTTTTGTGAAAGCTAATGACAGCCCAGCCGTGAGTGGAGGCGCGGTAACAGAGCTCCCACAGAGGGTTCAATCCAACAGCAGGCGTCAGGAACTGAGAAAGGCGACTTTGGTAAGATACATTTCCACCTATTACAGCCGAATGGTAAAACAAACCTGCAATAAGAAGGAGTAAAAACAAGGACTTATAAAACTTGTGTGCAATGACCTAATGGCTACTATCCAAAGCATACATGTCGACAGCAAAAGGCGATTTTCTGACATCGCGGAAAAGCAAGGAAATGTAAGGAAAAGTTTTTCTTTTTTTTTTTTTTTAATAATGTAAGTAATTTCAAATTGTCATTTTAGCAAAGCTACGGTGTCTTTTATTTAGAATTGATGCCGATATGGAAGTTTGCTTTTTTCACTATTTACCGCAAGTAGTCTATCGCAACCGGTATAGAGCCTGAAATAGACAAAATAAATGGGAGTCAGATCAGCCGCTCGTATAGCAATATAGTTACTATGGGGAGGAGATGATTACCACTGGTGTCGGAAAGTACTTCAAAATGTTTAGACTTAGGTTTGTTATGCAGGGGAGTGGAAACGTCTCTGGGATGTGCAGCTTTATCATAATCCACTCAGGGGTATGCCAGGGATCCGCTCCTTTAAACAACTGTTTTCTAGAACAAGACCTTCTTCCTTCATTCCTTCTCTCTACTGAAGGAACAAATTCGGTCTGGAGCTATACACATCCAGCCAATTGTTCCTCTATCCTCCTCTCTTCTCTCATTGGATGTGAACATATGACCGAGGTACCACCTCTAATCGTGTGTAGCGTGTGTCTTCTGGCTGGCTTTTTTTGTTTTTTGCTTTTGTTTTGACATTGAATTATAGAAAATAAGCTCGGAAGAAGGACATTTCTGCTGGGAAAGGAAAGAGATTCAAGTCTCCAGCTATCTAGTCAAATAATTCTTGGTTAGTTAGTTAAATAATTTTTTGGTTAATTTTTGGTTTGGTTTATCTGCTGGTTGAATGCACTGTGACAAATCAACTCGTTGCTTGCCACTTTCCTATGGCTGTCAATTAGTGAATACGCAGTTTGAATGGGTGTCGATCGTTTATCAGCCTTGTGACCCTGTTATATATTTAATCACGTATTTTGAAACATTGGTGATGCTTTAAGGGACGGTTACCTGTTTCACATTGTGTCCTATAATTAAATCCTGGTGCGCAGCTGCAGTTGAATCCGTTCATTCGGTCTGCGCAGGTCCCGTTGTTTTTACAGGGATGACTTGCACAGTCATCGATATCTGTTTTAGAAGAGAAGATTGAAAGAAACAAAACATACAACAGATGATGTTGTATTTGATGGAGCCCGCGGAATATAAACAGGAACAACAACGAGTTTGTACACCGTCAACTAATTCTCAATTGCCAAATTTTTCTTTTTTTTCTTTTAAGAGTCCCTGTCCATAAATATGGAAAATAACTCGGCAAGAGTCGAAAATTCGATTTCGCTCATATTTCTACGGTAGATAGGTTAGGGCATTAGAAAAACTACTGGATAGGCTTTTTTAGGCAAAATATCGGTTTATTTCAAAGAAATATGCAAATTAACAAATTCCGTTAAAATCGTCATTTGACGCACAAGTTTATTAAGCAAGTTTGAGAGCCTCGCATGCAAAACCACATCATTCTTCCGTCTTTAAAACACTCAAATATTTTTCTGCAATGTTTAAATGTGTACTGGGTTGATTTTAGGGAATGTTGCGGTTTTTGTTGGCTGCAAAATAATTAAATTTCGAAAACATGTATTTCATTCACTTAAAAGTACTTCGTAAAAATAATTGATTTTCACCATGTGCGAAACCTTCAAATGCATTAAGCTTCTGGTGGTTGAATAGCAGAAGGATGGTCTACAGATTAGTGTAAAAATTTCTTTGGGCAAATGATTGTGAGCGACGGGAGAGCTTTTCAAAGTACGTTAAAAATGCAGATATTTGACCATCCATCGTCAAATTTCAATTTACGGGTTAGACATATATTTTAGCACGCGCCACGTCTTGAGCTATATTAAGTTGAAATAGACACAGAGCTAATAATTTCGAAATGTTTCAACATTATTTGCTGTCAAAGGCAGGTCCAAAAGCCGATTTGACGTGTTTCTGTCACCATTCGTCGCACATAAAGCAGAAGTTTGCTTTTGTTTACACAACGTCCGATGTACATCGCCAACTGTCAACTTATTTAATGGTCGAATACCATGAATCTATGACCCTCTTTCGACACATATGATCACCACTGCATCTTAGTCAAAAACGGATAAGTAATTTGTAGATAGTTGCTTGCTTTGCACTACACCAAATTATTACGTTTGATCACGGTTTGATACATGTTTTCGAAATTTAATTATTTTGCAGCCAACAAAAACCGCAACATTCCCTAAAATCAACCCAGTACACATTTAAACATTGCAGAAAAATATTTGAGTGTTTTAAAGACGGAAGAATGATGTGGTCCTAGAGAAACTAGTGGGGGTGCAAGTGAACTTCTGCTTCCATGATCGTATATATCTGCATTCTTCCGCCTATCGTAAAGCGCATAGTTGCGAAACAACACTGATCAATTTAGTAGAAAACTGGAGACTTGCTAGGGATCAAGGAAAAGTAGTCAGTATATTATCAACAGACATGTCTAAGGCGTTTGATTCTCTCCACCCACCGCTACTATTGAGCAAGTTTCGGGCATACGGTTTTCGAGAGAATACCGTACAACTGCTAAATAGCTACCTCACAGACCGGAAATATCGAGTTAAGATTGGTCGTCACGTTAGTTCGAGTCGACTGGTAAACCGCGGCTGTCCACAAGGCTCCGCCCTTGGCCCGCTGCTATGGAACATTTTTCAAAATGATCTACCCTATGGCCTCAATGCGAAATTGTCGATGTACGCAGATGATCACCAAATTTATCATATCGGGGACGACCAGAGAGCCGTTACATCACAACTCAAGGAGAGTGCTAATTTTGCTACAAATTGGTACGGCACAAATCTCTTAGCCGGGAATATCAAGAAGTACCAAGCCATGAACATCGGCTTTAGTCAGAGCAATGGTAACATCCATGTAAACGGAGAGGAAATCAAGACCACGGATAATCTTCAGCTTTTAGGCGTGACACTAGACTCCGATCTTAGTTTCTCCGACCACATAAATCTTAGCTGTAAAAAAGCTAGTCAAAGAATAGGCGTTTTAATGAGATTAAGAAACCTAATTCCTACGCAGTCAAAACTAACATTGTTCAAATGCGCCATTTTACCCTACGTTACCTACTGTCACTTAGTATGGCACTTTTGTAAAGCTAGCGATACTAGAAAACTGGAGAGAATACAAGAAAGAGGCCTCAGAGCAGTTTTTAAGGATAACAGCTCAAGCTATAATCAACTGCTCGCGAGGGCCGGTCTGCCCACATTACTTAATAGACGACTTCAAGACCTCTCTACTTTGATGTATAAAGTTAAACATAAATTATGCCCCTATTATCTCTGTGATTTTTTCAGCAATAACCCTAGTACGTATAACTTAAGACAATCTGACTTTACAATGCCAAGGTTTAACTCGGTGAAATATGGTAAGCACTCGATCAGATATCTAGGACCCAAATTGTGGTCAAAATTACCCAAGAGCATGAGAGAGGCCACATCTCTCAGCACTTTTAAGACGAACATCAGAAATCTCAACAATTTTGATGCATTACTAGATGATGGTTGCAGAGGCTGTCTCCTCTGCTCCTCCTAAAGAACTTTTTTTTAAGTATGTATTATTGTATTATAAAATCCATTGTACATAGTCCCATAACATCTTTTAACTTGGATTTAAATTTTACTATTGTAAATTTAGTATTTTTTTTCTAATTTAACTCGTTTTTGTTATGTCCCCGTATTAGTAGGGGAGTTTTTCCCCAGCTAGGTGGTTGTTGACATTCTTAATAAAGTTTCTATCTATCTATCTATGCGAGGCTCTCAAACTTGCTTAATAAACTTGTGCGTCAAATGACGATTTTAACGGAATTTGTTAATTTGCATATTTCTTTGATATAAACGGATATTTTGCCAGAAAAGCTATCCAGTAGTTTTTGACATGTCCTAGCCTATTTACCATAGGAATATGAGCGAAATCGAATTTTCGACCCTTGCCGCGAAATTAAGAATTTGTCTGATTTTTACAGGCAGGCACTCTTAATGTTTTGTGTTCTTTTTCTGACTAAATCTAGTCAGACCCTTTTTTTTCTAGAACGTGTTATTTCAAGAGGTCAAAAAGGATTGGCTGTTAATAAACTGAACGCATTGCAGTCCTATTAAAACTCGAAATACTAATACTTACTTGTTTCGCATTGTGTTCCATTAAAGCCTGGTGCGCAGCTGCAGTTGAATCCGTTCACTCGGTCTGTGCAGGTCCCGTTGTTCTTACAGGGATGACATACACAGTCATCGATATCTGTTTTAGAAGAGAAGATTGAAAGGAAAAAAAAAAAAAAAAGACAACAGATGATGTTATATTTGACGGAGCCTGGAATATAAACAGGAGCAACTTCAAGTTTGTACACCGCGAACGCATTCTGAAATGTCAAATTTCTCTGATCTCTTTTAACACTTTGTGTTTTTTTTCTGACTATATATATTCAGCCCTTTTTTTTTTTTTTCTGGAACGTGTTACGTTAAGAGGTCAAATAGAATTGGCTGTTAATGCTGAAACTGAACGCATTGCAGTCCTATTAAGTCGAAATACTAATACAGTCGAACTTCTAGTTGCGACCCCCTCCCGTAAGCGACCTTCTCTCGTCAGCGACCTGTTTTCCAAAATACCAAAAGTTTCCCAATCAAATCACTATATTTGGAACCTCTTACAAGCGACTACCTCTCGTAAGCGACCGCGACCACTTTTAGAGTAAACGTTTGAAATTTTTTTTTCTTTTCAACCTCCCCTAAGCGACGATTTGACATAGAGCGAAAATTGATAATAAGGTGTTGTAACATTATGGCAGTCCTGGGTAGTATCGAGAAATGCTGCGGGAAGTACTGGATATTTTTTAATCGAAATCACAAGAATAAGACATTTAAAACATGGGTTAAGAGTCTGCAGCTACCATATGCTAATTAGGCAAATTTTGACTTAATATGTTCTAAGCTCTCGTAAGCGACCAGCTAGGCCTGACATTTTGGGTGGTCCCTTACGGGAGGTTCAACTGTACTTACTTGTTTCACATTGTGTTCCATTAAAGCCTGGTGCGCAGCTGCAGTTGAATCCGTTCACTCTGTCTGTGCAGGTCCCGTTGTTCTTACAGGGATGACTTGCGCAGTCATCGATATCTGTTTTTGAAGAAAGTTGAAAAAAAGGAAAATTGCAATGGCTGAAGTATCGCAAACGAATTTTCATTTTACAGCAATATTAATTTATCGTCGTGAACTGGCCTCCTGAAATAACAACAATATTTTGGCAACAGAACAGCCATTCTTGTTCAAAAAAAACTCAAAAACGTCTTCTAATGAGCTAATGACAGTTTGAAATTTTATTTATGTGATGGATTGTTAGCGTTGCTGTCCGATATTATTCAAACTGAACACTAAGTTTCATCTTATTATGTACTACAGTTACTTATTTCGAAATGAAAACAATACGCATTCGCATGAGAAAACAATCACATATTTATATTTCCACGTTTTCTTTTAGCATAATCCAATGACTGACTATTACCAAATTCAAAGTGCAAAGAGATGCTAATTGGTTATATCGTTTCCATTCGTTCTTTGATTTTCTGTATTTTAGTCATATTATGATCACCTAATATGATGAACAAAATATTGGATTTGCTCATATTTTTCATGTAACTAACAGTTACCTTTTTCACATCGCGTTTCATTAAATCCTGGTGCGCAGCTGCAGTCGAATCCGTTCACTCGGTCTGTGCAGGTCCCGTTGTTCTTACAGGGATGACTTGCACAGTCATCGATATCTGCTTTAGAAGAGAAGTTTGAAAGGAGAAAAATTTTAACAGATGAGGTTATATTTGACGGAGCCCAAGCAAAATTAACAACTCAACTGTATTTGTACCCAGCCACGATAGCACTATCAATCTACAGTAGTGTTTAAAAATTGGAACTACGCCACAGCTTGCGCATTTTAAAAAAAATCAGCCTAAAGTATTCCAGATCGTCGTTTGTACTGTGTGTTATTCTTTTGCATCCATAACCATCCTTGTTTCTTTACGGATTATTATTATCTCTTTATTTTCAGGTTGCCCTCAATTAATTTCAAGGTGACCAAACTCTATTTAACAATTAGATTTCGAGCTTGAGATTTCTCTGAGGGGAGAGTTAATGAGGCCGAAGGCCGAAACAACTATTACCTCATAGAAATCGAGAGCAAATAGTCTAATTGTTTTAGTAGAATTCTAACTGTAATTTGCTTCAAAAAACGACTTCAAATATTTCTGGTCTGAATATTAAACTTCTCGCTTTAGAGAATTCGCGCAGACTGAGTTGTCAATTTGAAATTTTCAGTTGTGTGCACGCGCTTATCAGTTTCGTTCAAAAAATTCCAGTTGTTTAATTTTTAATTCCAGAAACCGTGAATGTCCTTTTTCAGTCTTCTCTGGAATTTAATTATCCTTTTGTTTGTAAATGTTCTCTCAAAACTTCGGAAAAACGAGAAAAAGTTGAAATTTTATCGCCCACACCAAGCCACTGAACACTAATGGCTGATAGTGTGCAATGGCTCACCCAATCAGATTGCAGGATTGGCATTAGTGTTCAAGTAGAATTCTACTAATGTCTACTATCCGCCTACGAACTGTCCGCCTCAAATAACCACAACAATTTGGACACAGTCCATTCTTGCTGAACACAATGTAGGCAAAAAAGATCACTACCATTGTGCTTGAAAGTACTTGAAAACTGTTGGAATTTACGTTTGCTATTGAGAAAAGATTTCAGATGTCCACCATTATCATAATCGAGTCAAGGGCAAGCAATGCATCTGCTCCTTGAAATGTTTGTTCCACAGACGATTGCTTGTTCACTGGGAGACTTATTGCCACCTGCCGTCTTAAATTCCGCAAGGCCTATATAATCGCTATTACTATAAATATAACCATTTATGGAAATGTTTCCCCCTTAAGCCTAGGGTATAGTTATCTAAACCCAGATAACTTGAGAGGCTCAAAATGTAAATTATAAAGGGTTAAAAGAAAAAATGAAACTAAGTTCTGGTGTAGTCAAACGACATTTTTGATTTTAAAATTATATTTACGCGATTGTTGTTCAAGTGTTATCGTCTTCTTACCTGTTTCACAAGTACTTCCTGTGTATCCTTTCACACAAAGGCACAGATAGCTGTTCTTCTCATAAATTGACACGCAAGATCCACCGTTCTGGCATGGTCCACTCATACATGGAGACTAAGAAATAAATTGATATTTAATAATCGAAGGAAAGCTAAGCAAAGCTAAGGTAAGCTAAGCTAAGCTAAAGCTAAGAAATAAACTGAAATTTAGTAACTGAAGGCAAGCTAAGCTCAAAGCTAAGGCAGGCCCAATAAACACCAACATGGTTAATGAAGACTCTGCGTTTTATTTCGCTAACGACAAAGAAGTTTCAAAGGTAGGAAAAAGAAAAAGAAATTGACTGAAAGCTTTTCCGCCGGGACTGAATTCACTTTGATCGATGGTGGAAAACATTTCGGCAAAACCATATCCCAACTTCATTTAGACAAGAAATTGTTTAACTAATTCTGCACTTAAAAACTTCTCTTACAGAATCTTGAGGACAATAATATTCCACCAATGAAATTGTGCTAATAACTGGACAAAAATATATATGTATAAATTCGTTTAGTAACTATTCGGCTATTTCCGAGAAAACCGACGGCAACACATTTCGACCGTTTTATCAGGATTTATATAATAATTAAATGAATGCGCGCGCTCTGATTGGCCAATCAGCTATAGTTTATTGTACCAGTAAACTCATGGAAATTTCGCGTGTCTTCTGAATTATTATATGAAAACAATAGACCACAAGTTTCTATGGTTTATAGGCTGATAAACCGCTTAGGATATTGGAAGAACACTCGAAGAATTCGTAAATCACTCGCCTGCGACTTGTGATTTACGAATTCTTCTCGTGTTCTTCCAACATCCCACGTGGTTTATTAGCCTTTAAACCATAGAAACTTTATGGTGGTCTTTTGCTTAACTGGAGGACAGGAACCTTCTGGTTGCGTGATGATTCTGTGTTCTCAAAAAATGAGAGTGGATTAAATTACGACGATATCGAAAGTTGAACCGAGTACAAGTACAGGAACGTTCCCTTTTTCTGCCAGTGCCGAGAAGGATCATTGAAGGTTTTCTCGAATTTGAATAAGGAAAGCAGTTAGACTGACCAATAAAAGTTCAAAAGAAAACGAATTATCAGTGACAGTGGTGAAACCGGATTAAACACGTTTTGCATTAACATTTTTTTGGAGTACAAAAAGTGTTGTATTTTTGGGTTGCTTTTTCTATAGAATACACAAACATTGGATCAGTGTCAGCATGTGGGCAAATAACCTTATATAAAGATAACTAAAAATGTCAAAATCGCCTTATGTAACTCATGACTCCAAGATAGCCCGCCATATATAGCTTTTTTCTTAAATTAGCCAAATTAACATCCGTAAATCTGCTTCCTTAATCGGCCCTAAACTGATTTTTTGCCGGAATAAAAGAGTAGACGAAATCTTCCGACCTTTTGCTTCATGGAAAATAAATTAGAGAGGGATTAACTGTTTGTTAGGTTTTGTTGTGCGAGCTTCAAGATCTAACTTACTCTGTTCGACTGGAGACGTGAGTTTTTACTTGTGTTTACTCGTAATTGTCGGTGGAACAAAAATAGGCTTCTTCAGAGAAGGATCCTGTTTTCCTGTTGGAAACTTTGCCGATGGAAATTTTTGTTTCATTTACTGGTTTCTACTTTTCTTCCTCACAAGTTCATGGAGAATAAGTTCAAGGAAATGGAAAACAACCAGGTATTTCGTTATATTTAATTTTTTTACCGCCGCGCTTGTTCGTAAGGTATTGCTTTTGCTGCTGAAAACAAAAAAAATAGAATTTCATATCGTCGCGGTACTCGTATATCAGGCAATTTTTGTAGAGAAAATGAGTGGGCAGTTTATTTGCGGAAAATTTGAAATGACAAGATCTTCCTGTGTGGATATTTTATGCTTCATGAAAAATAAATGAGACAGGAAGTTAACGGCTGCTTGTTAGCTGTAACTTTGTTTAACTAGCTTCAAGGTCTAACCTACTAAGTTCGATTGGAGTCTTTAGTTTGTCGCTGTCTCTATCCCTAATTGTAGGTTGAACGATATTATGCCTCTCAAGTCAATTATTCTACTATATTTATTTTTAATCCCTTTTAACAGGCTGCGCTCGTTCGTAAAATATTGATTTTACTACTCGGAATTAAAATTTATTTCCTTTGGCCCCCCTTGTCATATCCTTTATATATTTTTTCTACCCTAATATTTCTGTAGAAAAAAATGAGGGCGCAGTTTTCGCTCGAAAAAAAAATTAAGTAGAGAGATCGTTTTGTGTGGATGTGCTTTGTTTCATAAAACGTCACACGTTGAGTTAACCTGGCTGTTAGCTTTGTTTTACGAGCTTAGTAGGTGAAACCTAATCAGTGTCGTATTCGCGCTTGTGTTTTCTTGTAAATGTCTGTTGAACAAAATTAGGTCTCTCAAGTCATTTATCCAGTGATTCAGTTCTATTTAGGACATTTGTATTGACATTATACATTGCTGCTGAAGAATTTTAAAAGTTTGATCCAATGTCTCCCAAGAACTTGAAGATATTAGTTTACAAAGAAAAAAAAATCTGTTATCAGAATGCATTTGAAGAGTTTGTCATAGCGAAATACTTACCCCAATACTGAACTGATGGAAAGATTGGCTGTTGATGAACTTGTCCGAGTTGTTGTACTTGTCCGATTGGAGTAGTTCACATAAGATTCTTACGTTGATGTCATAAAATGAAGCCAGGTTAAAGGAGAAACATGATGGTATGTTAACACATGCAACGCCACATTCTTTTCCATTGAGGACATAATCAGTACCAAGACTTGTGATGTTTAGGTACGAGAACTTGTGGGCCTTGAATTTGGCAAAGGCGACGCCATTGTGAACTCCTCGGCTGATACTTTGAGCGCCTGCGTCAATGACGTTAGGTGAACCTGTATTGATTTCAACCGGTAAATAAATGATTACGAAGCCTCTCAAAGGTTTTATGAAAGTTCTGAATTGGGTGAAAGAATAAGCTTTATGTAAAAAAAAATATACACATTCAATGCTACCTTTTGAAGTTGCTATGGCGCTGAATGATACCATCAAAGCCAAAAAGCTGGTAGAACATTGAAAATGATCCATCCGAAACGTGGATCAAAGCCGCCAACTTCCGCGGCGAAGACTAGTCAAGCGCCACTCGAACCTGTTTGCAAGGAAGATGAAATCTATATTGCGGGACGTCTGTTTTGCGAAAGCGAGAAGGACCGCTTTCAATTTAGGCCCTTGAGCGGCTTTAGAGCGCGGGTTTTTTTACAGTGTGTTTTCACTGGTGTTTTTTTTTTTTACTTATCCAATGCATGGGGGTGGCGGGAAAGTTACTACATAACCAATCAACGCGAGGTAATTGTGTAATGAAAAGCTGTATTCATTAGCTAAACAGTCTCTCTTGGGGCGATTAATATGACCCCTACTATTCAACGGTCTATTTTGATAGTCAGCTGACACACTCGTTGAAAGCCCACCTTAGTAGTTTGGTGTCTCACGATCATTTTTTTGACTGCAAAGTGCAGAGTTATCGCAGACTTCCAACATTTGGAAGCACGCTATGAGTGATAAATAGCTGTTTGTTTTAACTGACGTTCGTTGGGGAGGATTGTCTGACAGGATAAGAAAAATGTCTGTGTAGGAGGCTTTTTTCAATGAGAAACATTATCATAAATTCAATGCTGTTGTTCGAAAAACAGCATCAACTACCCTTGAAATGGCTTTGTATGGGGCTTTATGTCCTTATTTCTCCAGTGGCTCAGTAGTTAGAGCATCCGGCTAAATCACAGAGGGTCGTGGGTTAAAATCTCATCTGGAACTCCGATTTTGTTTCCGAGTTGATGCTATTTCTACATTTAATATTCCTTGTATTTGTAACTTTATGTTCTTCATCGACCAAACTGCCTGGAGCAATGAAATTTAACTATATTCCGAATATAGACTATATTGTAAATAAAGAAAAGAAATTGTTTGGCATATCACCTTACTAATCATAATGGAGAAGAACCGAAGGGGAAATCAGTTTTCAGTGGACACTTTTTGTCTTGAAAATGTTTCCCTGTTGCGATGTGTATCTCGAACGAAGGCAAGAGCGCTTGTTTCGCTCCGCGGTAATAAATGTATATTTGTTTAGAATTTTAGCTAAAGTTTTCAGTCTGCAGTCTGCGTTTTACACTAAGCGATACTTAGTATGAGTCACACAAGCTCAAGCATTGATCTATTCTGTAAGCCTACTGTGTCCTGATTATAATTACTGTTAATGGTCGTTACTTTCCATTGATATAGACGAATCAAAGTCAATTGCGACAGATTTCTCGATGTTTTACTCTATTATGTGCGGGCGAGAAAAATATTCTCGCGAGCAAATATCTCTTCCGATAAAAGCCTAAGCATTTGGCGTCACGTGGACGACTTTGTTTTGTTTGAAATTATTTCTTACTCTGTGAGGGAGTTGTTAAAAAGTTCCCAAAATTTGGTGGAAAATTAACCTCACAGGACCCCATAGGGCTGATATCCAGAACCGGGATGGAAAACGATGAATTATTCCAAACGGCAAATTCATCATGCCCCAGGGAATGTCAGTGTATCCTCCAAACACATATTGTTCACTTTTGATGATGGTAACCGTATGATTTTTGCCATCACACCTACTGTGAAAGGCACTGGCAGCCCAGCCGTGAGTGGAGGCGCGGTAACACAGCACCCACTGAGGGTTCAATCCAACAGCAGGCGTCAGGAACTGATAAAGGCGACTTTGGTAAGATACATTTCCACCTATTACTGCCGATTTGTAAGACAAACCTGTAATAAAAAGGTTTAAAAACAAGGACTTATAAAACTTGTGTACAGTGAGGTAATGGCTACTATCCAAAAGCATATACGTCGACAGCAAAAGGCGATTTTCTGACATCGCGGAAAAGCAAGGAAATCTAAGGAAAAGTATTTTTTAAAAAAATAATATGAGTAATTTCAAATTGTCGTTTTAGCAAAGCTACGGTGTCCTCAATTTAGACTTGATGCCGATATGGAAGTTTACTTTTTTACTATTTGCCGCAAGTAGTATATCGCCCCGGGTATACAGCTTGAAATAGACAAAATAAAAGGGAGTCAGATCAGCCGCTCGTATAGCAATGTAGTAAGTAGGGAAAGGAGATCACTGGTACTGGTACGTGTCGGAAAGTATTTCAAAACGTTCAGATTTATGTTTGCTATGCAGAGGAGTGGAAACGTCTCTGAGATGTGCATCTTTATCATAATCCACTCTGGGGCATGCCAGGGATCCGCTCCTTGAAATAACTGTTTTTTAGAACGAGCATCTTGGTGGAGGGATATTCTTGTCGACAGGGTAAATTCCTTCCTATCATTCCTTCGATATACAAATATGCTCGGAAGAACGAAATTTCCGCTGGGAAAGGAAAGAGATTAAAGTCTCCAGGTAACTAGTTAAATAATTATTGTTTTATATTATCTGCTGGTTAGACGCACTGTGACAAATCAACTCGTTGTGTGCCACTTTCCTGTGGCTACAAATTAGCGAATACGCAGTTTTATTGGTTGTCGATCGATTATCAGCTTTGTGACCCTATTATATATTTAAGCACGCATTTTGAAACATTGGTGATGATTTATGCGACGGTTACCTGTTTCATATCGTTTCCCATTAAAGCTTGGTGTGCAGCTGCAGTTGAATCCGTTCACTCGGTCTGTGCAGGTTCCGTTGTTCTTACAGGGATGATTTGCACAGTCATCGATATCTGTTTTAGAAGAGAAGATTGATAGGAGAAAATTACAACAGACGATGTTATATTTGACGGAGCCCGAGCAAAATTAACAACACAACTCTATTTGTACCCCGCCGCGATAGTACTTTCAATCTACAGTAATGTTTAAAATTTAAATTGGAACTACGCCACAGTTTGAGCATCTGGAAAAATTCAGCCTAAACTATTCCAGATCGTCGTTTGTATTGCGTGTTAATCTTAACCATCCTTGTTCCTTTACGGTTTATTATTATTTATTTATCTGTATTATTTTTTGGCGTCCGTAACCATCTTTGTTCCTTTATGGTTTATTACTATCTCTCTATTTTCAGGTTTCCCTCAATTTCAAGGTGACTGAGCTTTACTGTCTACTATCCGCCTACGTACTGTCCGCCTAAAATAACCACAAGAATTTGGATACAGGACAGCCACTCTTACTGAACACAATGGAGGCAAAACAGATCACTACCGCTTTGCTTGAAAGTACTTGAAAACTTTTCGAGTTTATGTTTGCTATTGAGAAAAGATTTCAGATGTCCGCCATTATCATAATTCAGTCAGGGACTAGCAACGCATCTGCTCCTTGAAATGTTTGTTCCACAGACGATTGCTTGCTCACTGGGAAACTTATTGCCACCCGCCGTCTTCAAGTAAATAGCAATTTTTTTTTCCCTCAAGGCCTATATAATCGCTATTGCTGTTGATGTTACCATGTATGGAACTTTTTTCCCTTTTAAACCTAGGGTATAGTTATTTAAACCCAGATAGCTTGAGAGGCTCAAAATGTAAAATCTAAAGGGTTAAAAGAAAGAAAGAAACTAAGTTCTGGTGTAGCCAAGCAACATTTTGGACTTTAAAATTATATTGGCGAGATCATTCATGAGTTCAAGTGTTATTGTCGTCTTACCTGTTTGACACGTACTTCCTGTGTATCCTTTCACACAAAGACACACATAGCTGTTTTTCTCATACATTGCCACGCAAGATCCACCGTTTGGCATGGTCCACTCATACATAGAGACTAAGAAATAAAGTGATATTTAGTAACTGAAGGTAAGCTAAGCAAAGCTAAGCTAAAGCTAAGAAATAAACTGAAATTTAGTAACTGAAGGCAAGCTAAGCTCAAAGCTAAGGCAGGCCAAATAAACACCATCATGGTTAATGACGACTCTGCGTTTTATTTCGCTAATAACAAAGTAGTTCCAAAGGCAGGAAGAAAAAAAAAACGAAATTGACTGAAAGCTTTCCCGCTCGGAGTGAATTCACTTTGATCGATGGTGGAAAACATTTAGGCAAAAACATACCCCAACTTCATTTAGAAAAGAAATTGTTTAAGTAATTGTACACTAAAAAAACATTTCTTACAGGATCTTGAGGACAATACTATTCCACCCAATGAAATTATGCTAATAACTGGACAAAAATGTATACGTATAAATTCGTTTAGTAACTATTCGGCTATTTCCGAGAAAACCGACGACAACCCATTTCGGCCGTTTTATCAGGATCTAGAGGACAGGAACTTTCTGGTCGCGTAATGATTCCGTGTTCTCCAAAAATGAGACTGGATTAAATTGCGACGATATCGAGAGTTCAACCGAGTACAAGTACAGAAACGTTCCCTTTTTTCTGCCAGTGCCAAGCAGGATCATCAAATGTTTTCGCGAATTCGACAAAGGAAAGCAGTGAGACTGACCAATAAAAGTTCAAACGAAAACGAATTATCAGTGACAGTGGCGAAAGCCGGGTTAAACAAGTTTTGCATTAACATCTTTTTGGAGTGCAAAAAGTGTTGTAACTTTGGGTTGCTTTTTCTATAGAATACACAAATATCGGTTTAATATCAGCATGTGGGCAAATGACCTTAAATAAAAATAACTAAAAATATCAAGATCATCTTATGCATCTCATGACTCCAAGAGAGCCATAGGTATTTTTTTTTTCTGAAATCAGCCAAATTAACATCCGTAAATCTGCTCCCTCCGACCTTCTGTTTTTGCTTCATGTAAAATAAATTAGAGAGGGATTCAACTGTTTGTTAGGTTTTGTTGTGCGAGCTTTAAGATCTAACTGATTTATTACTCTGTTTGACTGGAGACTCGAGTTTTAACTTGTTTTTACTCGTAACTGTCGGCGGAACAAAAATGGTCTTCTTAAGAGAAGGATCCTGTTTTCCCGTTGGAAACTTTACCGATGGAAATTTCTGTTTCATTTGAGGGTTTCTACTTTTCTTCCTCACAAGTTCTTGGAAAAGTTCAAGGAAATGAAAAATAACCAAGTATTCCGTTATATTTAATTTTTACCGCTGCTCTCATTCGTAAGATATTGCTTTTGCTGCTGAATAAAAAGAAAAGGAAAAAAAAAAATAGATTTTCGTATCTTCGCGGCGCTCATATATCAGGCAACTTTTGTAAAGAAAATGAGTGGGTAGTTTTTTGCGAAAAAATTGAAATGACAAGATCTTCCTGTGTGGATATTTTATGCTTCATGAAAAATAAATGAGACAGGAAGTTAACGAATGCTTGTTAGCTGTGGCTTTCTTTAACTAGCTTCAAGGTCTAACCTACTAAGTTTGATTGGAGTCTTTAGTTTGTCGTTGTTTTTATCCCTAATTGTAGGTTGAACGATAATATTACACCTCTCAAGTCAAGTATTCTATTATATTTATTTTTAATCCCTTTTAACAGGCTGCGCTCGTTCGTAAAATATTGATTTTACTACTCGGAATTAAAATTTATTTCCTTTGGGCCCCCTTGTCATATCCTTTATATATTTTTTCTACCCTAATATTTCTGTAGAAAAAAATGAGGGCGCAGTTTTCGCTGGAAAAAAAAAAAGCAAATTAAGTAAACAGATCGTCTTGTGTGGATGTGCTTTGTTTCATAAAACGTCATACACTGAGTCAACGTGGCTGTTAGCTTTGTTTTACGAGCTTAAAAGGTCAAACCTAATCAGTCTTGTATTCTCGCTTGTGTTTTCTTGTAAATGTCAGTTGAACAAAATTAGGCCTTTCAAGTCATTTATCCGGTGATTCTGTTCTATTTAGGACATTTGTATTGACATTATACATCACTGCTAAAGAATTTCAAAAGTTTGATCCAATCTCTCGCAAGAACTTGACGATATTAGTTTACAGAGAAAAAAAAAAAAAACAAAACAAAACAAAACAAAAAAAAAAAAAACAACTATTATCAGAATGCATTTCAAAGAGTGTCATAGTGAACTACTTACCCCAATACTGAAGTGATAGAAAGATTGGCTGCTGATAAACTTGTCCGAGTTGTTGTACTTGTCCGATGGGAGTAGTTCACATAACATTCTTTCGTTGACGTCATAAAATGCAGCCAGGTTAAAGGAGAAACATGACGGTATATTAACACATGCAACGCCACATTCTTTTCCATTGAGAACATAGTCCGTACCAAGACTTGTGATGTTAGGTACGAGAACTTGTGGGCCTTGAATTTGGCAAAGGCGACGTCATTGTGAACTCCTCGGCTGATACCTTGAGCGCGTGCATCAATGACGTTAGGTGAACCTGTATTGATTTCAACCGGTAGATAAATAATTACGAAGAGAGTTTCCTTATAGTTTCTGTGCGGCCGTTGCAACACTTGCTTTCCGAAAAACTCTCAAACCGTCAGTTGTATGCAGCTTCCTAGTTTAGTTCATTAGTCCCGTGTAAACAGCTTCTCCAATACCTGTTGTTAAGTTACGAAACCTCGGTTAGCAGTGACTGTGGTAAACTTCTCTCGTAAAAACACTTCAATATCTTGGCGCGCTAGTCAAGTGTTCCATGCTGTTAAAATCCAACGATCCTAGCTGAAGGAGATCGAAATAGGAAAGCCTGTTTTTTTTTTGTTTTTTGTTTTTTGTTTTTTTCAAACAAGTATTGTGATCTTTTTAAGTTTTTTTTTGAACTGATAATACTTGAATTATGATTCCTTATGGCTTCTCTCAAAACGCTAAGATAGATCAAGACACTGCTAAATATAATTAGGTTTATTTGCAGGACGTAACTGTTAAGAATCTCAGAAAAGTGAAGCAAGTTAGGGCAGTTGTAACACAAACCTTGGACAAACAGATGTTCTGTTCATTGTTCCCTGTTAAATGTCGTTTTTGCACATGATGGTGATGAATATTAAGCGCATGTTTGTGCATTGGTTAGATACTCTGGCTGATCGAAATGTTTTGTCAATTTAGTAATAGCCAAAGAAAAATTGTGTTGTATGAAGAAATGTTACTTTGAAGTAGAATTTTGATTAAGTCCCTCAAAGAACAACAAAACACGCTCACCAATATCGTGTCCACTTAATTTGTCCAATTATTGCATACTCGATATTCAGTTTGGTATAGTATAACTGAATATTTCCTAATTCGATTTTAGAGTTTTTACAGGCCACATTAATATATGTATTTTTTTTCATAAAGCATTTGTTCAATTTTATGTGGCATTAAACGTGAGTTAGATTTCAGTGAAATGTGCGTAGTATTGTTCTCGACCACAAGAAGCTGACGATAACAGGAAAAAACTGTGCCGAGTGTCATTATGTTATAATCAAATTACTGGCAAGCAGGCCCTTGCAATCCTCGTATTACTGTTCTTATTAACCGAGCAGGAAGTCTGTATTGGAGATTATTATATGGCTGTGTCTCACAAGGACTGGGAACTACCGAATTCACGAATTTGATTGGCTGAAATCGATATTGACCGCGGTCTAGATTTTCCAATCTAGACCGGCATCTCGACCGATTACATTTTGCCGTGAAAAAGTTGCAAACCAAATACAAAAATATTGACTATTTTCTTCCAAAATATTAGTTCCAGAAAATATTCATATTATGGAAGTGCCAAGCCTGATGAGAAAAAAAAGTAAAGAGGACGAGCAAACTTTGGCAGAATTAAGTTCAGCTCATCGCCGTTCGCAAGCAGAATGTCAGCTTGTACAAACCAGTTACATTAAACGAATTAATTTTTTTCTTGTTTGCAATGTAATAAACACCTTATTAACCGAGCTTAGTCGGTCTGTATGTGAGAATTTTGGCCTTGGTCGTGTGTACAGACCTCACTGCGTTCGGTCTGTACTCCCGACCTCGGTCAAGATTCTCCCATACAGACCTCCTGCTCGGTTGATAAGAGCTAAATCTTGATCGAGGTCGTGAATACAGACCGAGGTCTGTGCACACGATCGAGATCAAGATTCTCCCATACAGAACTACTAAGCTGGGTTAATAAGATGGTTATTACATGGCAAACAAGAAAAAATTAATTCGTTTAATGTAAATTCTTTTATACTAGCCGACATTTTGCCTGCGAACGGCCGAGATGAGCTTAGCTTAAATTTGCTAAATTTTGCCTGTCCTCTTTACTGTTTTGTAATCAGGCTTTTTGGCAATTCCATTGAACTAATATTCTTAGAAGGAAATAGTCAATATTTTTGTATTTAAGTTTGCAACGTTTTCACCGCAAGGGTGTAGACTGTCCACGGTCAATATCGGTTTCAGCCAACCAAATTCGTGAATTCGTTAGCTCGCAGTTCTTGTGAGACACAGCCATATAATAAATCCTATATGTGTAGATCTAGCAATGATGGGAAGTGAGCTAAAACGTGTTGCCTTTAGGACTGTTTAGAAAATATTTAAGATTGTGCGCACGCTCTCGATAGTCTATAGGTGTGTTTAGATGAGAGTATATGTAGACACGATTGTGACAAGAAATATTTTATAAAAGCAATAGGGGACTTTTTAATCCCGTGTTTACATCTAAACACGAGGAGGGTTGGAAAATTCGTGACAGTTATGCAACCCATCGACGTATGGTGTATGACTAATCTGACAGTAAACTGGTGGTCAACGTCTTTTAAATGAGACTTTCGAGCGCATTTGACTAGATTCGAACAAACAGGTTTTGAGTTTGAGAAAGTTGCCAGGTTTATTGACATACATTTATCAGAGTAGACAGTCATTGTACTGTTTTAGTACCAAAATATTTGTATTTTTGTCAAATAATGTATTTGGTGATAATTCAGAGGGGACGTTGATCATAAGAAACTAACGCCTTCCAAACTAAAATGTGGTGTTCCAATTTGATAAAATTCAGAGTAAATACTGAGAACCACTTCAAAAATGGCTACTTTTTCGGTGTAAAATAGAAACCTGTCTCGGAGAAAAGTTATTTTTACGTTGCAGGCTTGGAAGTTTCGTTGGAAAAGAGTGCAAAATTGGCCTAAAGTGAAACGTAGAGCTTAGACGGAAATCTATGATTGCCATTTAATTCCAAAGACGATATCTGCAATATACTAAGAATCTTAAACTGGTGTTAAAACTCAGAGGAAAAGTTTCCCTGTTTGCAAGGAATGAAAAAATTCTTCCGAGCAATTTCCTATTCTTTATTTGAACTGAAATGTAATGTTTAAGTCACGCGTAAGAAACTAAATGATTTTTTTGAATTTCTTGTCTCGAGAGGTACCTCCATAGAAAACGATTCAAAATTTCTGATCCCCCAAACAACACAAGAGAGGATTCAAAATTTCCGATCCCCCAAAGAACACTAGAAAGGGTTCAGAATTTCTGATCTCCCAAAGAACATTAGAAAAGGTTCAGAATTTCTGATCCCCCAAAGAACACTAGAAAGGGTTCAGAATTTCTGATCCCCCAAAGAACTCTAGAAAGGGTTCAGAATTTCTGATCTCCCAAAGAACATTAGAAAAGGTTCAGAATTTCTGATCCCCCAAAGAACACTAGAAAGGGTTCAGAATTTCTGATCCCCCAAAGAACTCTAGAAAGGGTTCAGAATTTCTGATCCCCCAAAGAACACAGGAGAAGATTCAGAATTTCTGATCCCCTGCAAAGCCAGTGTTACATCCAATGTAGCCACATTAAATCATAACACTGAAGACAGGGTTTAGATCTTGCTGCCTGCCTGAACAATGTCTAATCAAAATAAAATCTGAATCTCTCAAAAAAGGAAAGCGCGATGGGTGCACGATCTTTTTTACATTCACGATCTTTTTTACATTAAATTGTACATTTTGGTGAAATTGGATGTATTGTCCCTGGCGGACTCAACTGAACACTTCTTTTTCTCCTTCCAATAGGCCAAAACCTTTCGGAAACACAAACTTTTTCGGCATCAAATACCAGTACCCTTCGGAATTTTTCCAAATTGGAATGCCACATTTTAGTTTGGAAGGCGTTAACTACTGGAAAACAATGTTTCAGTTTGGTTATATAACGTTGCCGCACTTTTCTGAATCAACTCGCTGAATTAGGAATGATTAACATTACAGGCAGGCTTGATCGTTAACCATTCTGCGGTCATACTTGACGTCAGGTAAAAGCCGTAGTATATATATGAAAGGAAAGACATCTAACATATCTCACTCAACTAAAAATGGGTTATATAATGTTAAACAAAATATAAGAATTTATGGTGGTTGCAAGAGGTGTCTTTTATGCCCATTCAATTTTGCCCGATATTTCGCTTGTTTCATTTTCTTGAGAATCTAAAATCATATAGTAATGATATCTCGTAGAAAAACAAACGCCTACCAGGGCACGCAGACAGTATACTAACGGATTGCGCTTGACATTAACCGACAGCGTAGTCGCAAGAGCATCACTGGACAACGAACAAGTTGAGATTTCATTGTTTAGTACCGCTGGATTTCAAAGTGTTGGAATCTATTGTTTCATTTTTGCCATCTGTTTGGTTTTTATTGTCTGGGTGGCCCTGGTTTCAGTAATTAAACGCACTGACGGACAACCGAATATTTCGCACACTTGCATTTTCCTTTGATGTCGGTTTTAACGAGCTTTACTGAGCTGTTGTGCTGTGAAAACATGTAGGTAAAGGGCCGAACTTGATGTAATCAGGCAGCTACTTTGGTTTTGTTTTTGTTTTTGCTACGGTTGGAGTTTGGGTGAGTAGTCTAATCGGAAAGTAATTGGTTTAGTTTACGCCACTCAATTGAAAACCGTTCTACTACGCAATACTTAAGCCTTTATTGCATGACGAGACAAAGGACACGACGACACCCGTTAGTTAATTTTAATTAAAATCCACTCCAAATGTGATTATAGATCCACTGCATGTTATTTATAAGTGACAATGTCCTATGATGCCACTCCCGTTAGTATAGACCCCTGAAATTCCTAAAAAGAAGAACAACAACAACAACAACAAAACAAACAAACAAAAAAAAAACACAAACAACCAAACAAAAACAAACAAAAAAAGTAAATGAAAACAAAAACATCAACAACAACAACAACAACAACAACAAAACAAATCAAAGAAACAATCAAGGTGACGCTCTGTACTATGCTACTAGTAAGTCCTTGAACAAATCCAGGCACTCTGACATCTTGAGTTATTGTTTGGGTTGTCACCTGTTAAGACATTGTATCAAAAAACAAAAAAGTTAAGATCTATGATACATTTGTAGAAACTAATGCCCTGTCGGCGGTGAACTTCCTTCCAAGCCTAGCGGGGTCATGTTTACATGGTTTAACATTCGCGTGTTATATGTAAATCTCGGGAAAATTCTGTTAGGTTTAATCCAAGCAATGCTCATTTATGCTGCTTCTTACGTTTTTCGCCTTGTATCCTAATCCTCGGGTAACTGTCGTTTTTATCATTTCTTCTCGTGTTCCCCTTGTTGTACGCTGCTATTTAATGTGCCACATTTACATTATTTTTGTCCTAGAAACCACTGGAAATTAGTTGTTAAGCATTCAAGTCGTCGTGCAATAAACTCACTTTACGTTAAACATATATTGGCTTTGCTAGTGATTTTCCTACAGCTTTCATCCACACTTAGTGCAAAAAATCCTTCCAGTGCCGTTGCGCTCCTCGCCTCTTTTTTTGTCGAGCGATGTCATGTTTGATCGATAAAATTTTCTAAGTTGCCAAGTTAATTATGTCCCATGGATTTCCAAGTGCACATGAAATCATTTTGTTCAGCAAAAAGCGCAAGGTACATTATAGTAAAATAACATGTCTCGGAGGGTCTAGAGTAAATATAAGCGTGGTATTCCCTCTCTACAGGAAAAAAAAAAAAAAAAAAAACATCTTACCATTATGCGGCATACACCTCCACTCTAAGGCAGTTCCAGTTATGTCTGTTTATTGGGTGAAAACGGATGTACCTTGCGGAAACCTTCACTTGTAAATTGTGTTTTACAACGGTATAGCTGTTACCATTTCTGCGAAATTCCTAAATAAGGAATATGACATGCAGGATTAAAACGTTTTGTTTGTTGATTTGTTTTTCTTGAATTGCTTAACATTTAAGCTTAATACTCATTAATATTGCTAAGGAGAACTTCAATAGCTCTCTATAAAGCCATTCCTACCGCCCCACTTTACACAACTCCTTGAACAGATGCAATTGTGTCTCGGTAGGTTTTATTTTATGTTGTATTTTTAAGTGTACAAAATATATCATACCACTTCGACGTTTCGTTTATCTCTGTAAGTTTTCCAGGTTTTACCATCAGCAGAAAAGGACAGCTTAAATACTGTAGTCCATTCATTACCATTTCTATCACCCTGAGTTGCAACACCACAAACATGGACTGTTTTTCCAAAATCAATTTGAAGCCAGTCGCTATTGCTGCTGGAGGCCCTTGAGCACCAGCCGTCACCTCTGGTACCATGCAGTCGACCGTAATACGGCTTGTAAGACGAACTGTACTCGGACGATGCTGTCATCTGACCATCAAGAATAATTCCAGTAGATGATACACCAATTGCTTTGCAAACTCCTTAAACAATGAAAACAAGCCATATAACAACTTGCTAAGTTAGCATCTCTTTTATTGGCACACCTTCCCAAAAATATGTAAGGGAGCAGACCTCACTTAAGTTAGAAGTAGAGCCTAATCAAGTATCTATTCTTACAACGGAAATCAGCATTAACTTACTAGTGTTTTAACTAATGCAAGTTGCGATTCGCAACGCCACTCGATTCACAGTGTAGGAGGTGCAGATGGCCTAATTATTGGAAGACCCCGAGCAATTCATTTTTTTTTATTACCGCATTTGCATTGAAGTTCACAAGTAATTTAAAGATCTATCTCATTTCCTAGTTATGGATTTTTTTTAATAAAAAAATAAAGGATTGTTACAATCAGCATTGAAAATGACACTTAACGTCATGTTCCAAAACTTACATTAGAGTTTGATATTATATTACATATTATTAATCCGCTTATCTTTCACTCCGGCAAGTTTCCACATCTCTAGTAAATCGAATTTGGCAGGAATAATAATAACAACCGCGAGGGGTATAGAAGAACTACTTTCTTCCGCATCTACAAGGCCAAATTCTTTAGTACTCATCCTTAATCTCACCACTGCAGTTTTTGCCATCTCCAGTAAATCCAGGTTTGCAGGTACAGCGATAAGACCCATGGGTATTCTGACAAGTGGCATTGGCGTCACAGACCTGGACAGAGGCATTACATTCGTCCACATCTGCACACAAAATGTAAATTCTTATTAAGTAAATTAAAGTCGATTGAAAAAGAAAATGTATGCATCTATGATACCGACCTTAAGATGATGATATCTATGCATTAGTTTATTTTTTTTTTTACATTTCTTTCTTTTTTCGGGTGAAAAATACTGTTCTAACCTGTGCAGCTCTTTCCATCCAAGCGATATCCAACAGCACATCGACAAGAATAAGAACCATCATTGTTTACACAAGTGGCGTTCACTGGACAATCGTGCAAGAATGCTTTGCATTCATCGTGATCTGTCAAAAGAAATTCTACGATTTTAAATAAATGAAATAACTAAATATAGGAATGGGAAGTGGCACATCCCACGGAGGGGCTCTAAGTCCACTCTTAGAAAGTAGATACTTAATTGAAACACGACGAAAATAACAGCATTAATATACATCAGTGCTTGAGGGGCCGTGTGTAACTTCCCAGTTCAAATAGGAATTTAACTATAATTAATTTGAATTTAACTCTCAAAAAATAATTTGTGAGATAATTAAAGTGCTGAAATATAGTGTTCCTTTTAACTAAGCTAAATACGGATTTTGCGATCGAAAAAAAGGATTTCAGTTCCATTTATTGCCAGACTAATCTTATATTGCATTCCAAACAATCCACATCCGGAGGTAGATCGCTCAGAATTGCAATTCAAAGCGGTTTTAGATTGTCGTTCCATTTGAGCGAACATGTCTCGGATTATATCACTTGGCCACTCAGCTCGGTGTACTTCAAACGTGTGTGGACAGTGAGTGCGAAAGCCTGCCGTCTTTATTTCGAAAAAAGTCATTTCCAGGCTCCATATCGTTGTGGCTCGATCGTTGGCTGTATCAATTTTTTAGATTTTTGTTCCAGCTTCCATGAACATTCAAGGAATCTGGATTAACTAAATATACTGGTTAAAAGAAACGCTTCGAAAGGGCAAGAATGAAGCAGTTGTGAAAAAGGATCAATCTGTCAGTTTTCCTCAGGGTATAGGAAATATATTGACAGTAACTGTTTTTTTATAAATAGCTGTTGTTGTTGTTATCGTTCTTTCGTGTTTCCTCCGGTTGGTCACGTGATAAATCATGTGACTTGTTTTGCTGCGTCGTACATTTTGCGCGGTAATTTACCACTTGTGAAGGACTTTCTGCAGTCTTCTGTGTCATTTTTTAGGGTATTTTTATCCTCCTTTTTTCGGTATATACTATAAAACAATTGTTCCCCTCAGTGTCCGTGCTCAAGTAGGTTAAGGCCTGGGTCAAAGGCCTTTACTGGTGAAAATAATTTATTAGTTATATTTCTGAAGGTATAAATGGCAATGGAACCAGACTTAGCACACAGTTAGGTTTTACGTCCTGAACATTTTAAAGTAGAATTGGTACTCCTGACAGGTCACGTGACATGCCACGTGACGTTTAGCGGAAAATAGCCGTTATTTGAGGAATTGATGGCGGTTTCAGTAATAACATCCTGCAAAAACGCGTTTTAGATGCAGGTCAATTATTTCCATCCTCTAACGTTTGGAATGACCGTCCCTCTTTTCACAGAAAAATTTTATAGAGTGAAAGGTCCTTTTTTTCCACAAAATTCGACTTTTGATCAGTTATACCTTCTGTAAACGAAATCAAGGGAGATCATTCCAAACGTAACAAGGTAGCTAATTTAAATTTGTATCGCAGACGCTCATTGATTGATCAATAGAATAAAAATTTGCCACCAATTCGTCGATTTACCAAATTTTAACAAAATGATCACGTGACAAGCCACGTGGTCAAAATAACATGTTAAGGCAAGGCAGGATGTCGAGATTTAAATTCAGGGAAAAGTTCAGCTCGGTAAAACAAATATAAGAAGAGATATAGCTGCCCAACCATAATTCTACTTTACATTCCTGACCCAGGCCTTGAACTGATTGAGTGGCTTAATAATATCCATAATTATTAAATTCTCAGCCTCGGATAATGCAATTCAAGCTTTCTGATTGGTTCACAGGATCTCGGTTACCAGCCATTATACCTGCGTTTGACCTTATATGGAAATGAAAGCGGCAAGTGTCTCTCGGCATGAGCTTTTTCGCGTGAAGCGTAGTTTCGTCGACAAAAAAAAATGGATGAAAAAAAGCGCATTCGGTGAGCTATCTACACAGGAAATACAGGAAATTATGAACAATGCCGTCCCAGTAACAACAAAAAAGCCACAAAGTTCGAGATAGGATTATTTAACGGTACGTATACGTTAAGTTTCCCTTAAAGTTGCAAAATTAAAATATGACCGGCGAGATTTTACGCATTCATGAAGATTATGTAACAAGAACAAATTTTACCTTAACAGAATGGCTTGCTAGTCCTGGTGGCACCAAATTTTCGAAACCGATATAAGAAATGTCAAAAGAAGAACTGAATGTTCAGTTGAAGTGTTTTTACTCGTCTGCGAGGAAGAAAGATGACACGTATTGCAAAAGTTCATTGATTAAATCCATTAAAGCCGCCAGTTGATCATTTCCTTCGCACGCCGCCGCACAACAAACTGTTTTCCATTATCTCTGACCAGGCAAATAAATTACTAGAGCATATGCATTTGTAAAAGGCCGCAGGAAAACAGGCATAATTGCCGGCGTAGTCCATAAGAAACCAGTTTCCAATGAGCAGATGAGGAAACTGTTCGACTAGGCAAGCTCGGATCGGCCGAGAGCAAGAATCCCGCACAGCTACAGAGGACGACCTAGTTTCATCTCAGTCTCTTTTTTGGCCGACGACGACGAGAGAATCAACGACAGCTAGCGCCAACAATTCTGTTCTTGCGAAAAGCACCTCAAGGAGTTGAGTGTTTTGAGCTGAACCGAAGTAAGCCCGGTTCTTTACCAGCCACGAAAAACCACCAGGGTGGCCTCGGAGATTCTGAAGATGAATCTGACGCTAAGATAGTTTCTGTCCTTGACTTTAAAACTGACCAACAACGAGCTCCACACATACAGCTCGAAATGCCAAGGCTTTCAAATCAAGGGAATCCTGAGAGAGATCTTGTCGAGAATAATTTTGACACAACGTCTGTGTCACATGGCGATCAAACTTTTCCGCAGCATTATTACAATGGCAATGTGCAAGTGCACAATTATTTGGCTCTTCTCCATGACTCGAACTTGAACGCTTTTCAAACTTTCTGACCAAGGTTATATCTCCTTCATTTGATAGACGTTTCCTGAATTCTACTTGATTGCAATTTCATTCAGCAAATTCGCTTGATTCGCTCTCAAATTTCTCATTCAACTAATTTTACAAACGGCGCGCATGTCATGTGATTTCCCACTTGTTGTTGTTTTTGTCACATCGACTTCCGGTCGTTTTGTAAAATTAAAATCCAATAAAGTTAAGCTATATTTCCAAGAATACAAACGCACCGAATTTAATAAAACAGTTATTCCATTCGCACTTGTTGGATATGAGATTGGTTATAGCCAACTCGGCCCTACGGGCCTCGTTGGCTATTTACCACCTCATATCCAACGCGCGCTCAAGGAATAATTGTTAAATAACCACCTCCACTGCGGGGAATAATTGCTAATTATTTACGCCAAAGAAAAGCCTAATTTTAATATTATTCTTGCCCGTAGCTTTGGATGCGCAGTTGTTTTATCAGTCCTTTAAAAAAATCGAGTCCAACGCCGAATACTGTTATACTTTTTCCTAATGTCCTGAAAGCTACATAAAATCAGAGATCTGTATTCAAAACACAGTTAAAACTGCATTGTCATGTCTTTGCAGCCATCGAAGGAAAAAATTATTCCGTTATTCTTCCTAAGCAAGGTTTTTGTGACTCTACACCCCGTGATTTCCTAAACATTCTTTGCCGTTTCCTCTTTACATTTTAATGCTGAAAGAAGTCAGTTTCCTTCTAGTGAACGAAAACAAGACCTTAAAAACTCAATGTGTACATGTCACCAAATTGTCTAAGGTAGAGGGCTCCGCTGGTGCGTCCACGGCTGATAGCGGAGCTCCGGCGGCCCAAAGGGCCGCTAAGCGGAGCCCCATACTCATATAGGAAAGAAAAAGAAACCCATGAGTTGATTTTCTCATGGTTATCATGGCTAGCGGTATTGCTCGCGGGCGCGTACGCACGACGGCGACGACGGCGGCGGAGTTGCCCAACATGGCGGCCATTCTTGACAGACATACAGCTTTGGTTTACCGTGTACTTCCTTGATATTGGACATCCATGTTATGATCAATTGACACCTGTCAAATCAAGGTATCCGCTGACCGGTATCACGTGACCATATCGCGGGCTCAAGTTTACAGCTTCTCGAGGTCACGCGTTTTTTGAAGTTGACCGCTGACCAAGTGCTGGTTATCGATCGGATCGCGGGCTCATATTAGGTTAACTTGTTCGAGACAGGGCAGGATTGCTCGGAAGCCGGTTAACGCTAACCCAGGATAAAAAGTTAACTAAATTACAACTTTTCTTCTATACAAATGTTTTTTGCTGTTTTGTTTTGTGTATAGGGTGATTATTAAAACTCAAAACAGAAGGCCAAACAATATACAGAAAACCTCACCGCAAAGTTACAAAACTCAAATCAAAATCCTGCCTTTTTCTGGGTTAGCTTAATCGGGCTTTGAACAACCCGGCCCAGGAGCTACGCTTTTAGGCTGGCCTAAATCTATATATTATATAATTTCGCAGGTGTTTCAGCGATTCTTACTTTGTGTTGTAAATTTGTATTTGTTATAAGTTAAAAAAGACATTAAGTGTACCTTTCTTGCAAGTAAATCTGTGGCAGTCTGTGCAATTGACATCATTCCATCTGTACCTGTTTTCATGACGTAAGCCGAGAGTATGAACGCAATCCTGATTGCGAAAGTTGTTTGGTTGGTGTTTCTCCCAGTACTGAAAATTAAAAGATGTCCCATCGCTCCACACAAATGTCCCTTCAGTGTTGATATCAGACAGTCCCAACCAAGATTTTTCTCCGCCGTGTAAATTTTGGACATAAACATTTTCTTCCTGGCTATGGATACTGGGAAGATTAGCTCCAAGAGTGGCGCAAGTACCCTGACTACCATTCCACGAATCACAAGAAGACACCTTTCTCCAGCAGTGTCCATTAAAATACATCCAGTCATCCGGACAAATGTCTGTTAATGGAAAGTGTGAACATACCTGTTAATGTTCATGTTGTTACCGTTATTGAAGTTATGTACGTGCTGTTTTTGGTGTTCATGATAACGATTATGATCATCTTGTCGTTGTTTGTATTGCTGTTGTTCTGTTACCCTAACAACTGCGCCCTTTGAATTCATATTATGCTAAAACTGTTGCCTGTCCAGTCAGTTACTTTGAAAGAAAATGAAATAAACGCAATCTGATTACTTCAAATGATGCATTAGAATACGGCCTTCCTTTTTCCCTCTGTTTTCTGCGTAATGAGCAATAATAATTGTTACTTTACCTGACAATACTGCATACGACACAGTCATTGGATCAAAACGTTGAACAAACAGCTCTTTCAGGCAAATACGAAATCCGGATTTGGTGATAAACTTCAAGAATGCGAGAAAGAAGGTAAAGAAGACAATAAGAGCTTTAATGCCAAGAACATATAATTCATGTTATGACAGTTTTATTCTAAATTCTTTCATTTCTGGTATCCTTGTTTGTCCTGATTTTTGGAATCCCACTGACAGCTGTTCTGACTTATTTCGGGAATTTCACGTAAATGGAAGATCCAAGCTGGAAGGCATTTTGAAATGTGTGCCGGCATGTTGGCGTTCTGTGACGTTATCATTGACACATTATATCGTTAGAGTAAACAGGTTCAGATGGACGCACCATGTTTGATTACCACTGCAGAGCTGCATGTTACTGATGAGAAAAACTTCCGTGTGTAAATAAACTCACCCATCCCATACTTTTCGATAAGGATGGGAGGTCTAAACAGTTCTCCCCCCTCCCCTGGTAGCCACGCTTAATAGGGTTAGGTCATAGGGCAAACGATGGATTGAGGTAGCTTGCGGTTTAGCAGGTTTGCGTATAGGACCGTATAGAGCGTGATCCGCAAAAACGAGCAGCGAAACCGCGAGTGGCCTGGGGAAAAAATGACGGCATGGAGGGGTACCAAGAAGGCTAGACACCGTGACGAAATGCCCCTAATTTTCCATCTTGGTACCCTTATACCGCATGGACTAAACGTGGATTTTATTTTTTAAACAGCTTGACGCGCGCGCTTTTATCTATTTGTTGGAGTCGCGCGTACAGCTGTTTATTTATTCAATGACGTGCCCCATTCAAAACTCAACTTAGCACTGAGGAAGGGCTAGGCCCGAAACGTCTGCTATAAACATTGAGTTTAATTTGGCTCTGAATTATTATTATTTGCAAAATTTGAACTGTTTCCTGTGCCACGCAGCAACTGATCCTTTTGGATTACAAATATTTCTTTCGATACACCGAAAAGTCTGTCGAGGAAGGGAAATGAAAAACAACAAGGGTTTCACAATTGTCCGCTAACGATTTAATGCGGCAAATTTTATTAGACATCTTATATACTATGACCCCATACCTTTTCAGGTTTTTCAAGCGAGAGGAATTTCAAAATAAGACCAGTCGGCGTTAGTGCGCCGAGTACTAGAAGATTCTGAAAGTCGACAGATCAGACACGTTTCTGTGTTTGCAATACCCGTGGAGGAAAATTATGGAACGCATTTTAGCATTCCATTTGTGCGAATCTGCAGCTGAAAAGAGGATGAAACCACCGCGAACGAAGTCGACGATGACTGACGCAATTCTACGAAACAAATTATTTACGGCCGTTGCTCGCTCATGCTTAGGACTGATTTCTTTGCGAAGAATATTGGCGATCAAATTTTCAGGCTCGCTGCCTCTGCTCTTCACGCAAAGATTTGCGTTGTCTCTTGGAGTTATCTCTTGGGATATGAACAAAACATTTGACTGATGTGTTCGTGTTCCGATCCAAAGGGAGAGGCCCGTACTCCAGCGTACAGGACTAATAAAAAAGGCAGGGAATCAGAGAAGGCCGCTTTAGCTGCTTGCTCGCATGTCCTACCCAAACTAAACCGCCGGCTACGCAGGCTAGAGCGGGGTCAAACTTTGCCTATAACACAGTCCTCGAGAATTTTGTTATAAAAAAGGCATTTGTTTTTATTTCATAAGAACCTTTATTGTTACCTCAATCCAGCTTACAATTCCATTACACTCTGCGCCTGCATTTCCTCCACCGCTGGAGTGTTTGGCTGCTAAAAGTACTGTTGGAGATTTGCTGTAATTCCGAAGGAAGTTTACATCCTCATAGTAATCGTTGAAAATGAAACGTTGAAAAAAGGGTATCAATGTACAGTTTAACATTCCCATTACATAAAATAATTCCTTTCTAGGAGTTTAATGTAATGCAACAAGCATTTTGAAAAGGATATCAGTGCTTTTTCAAACTCCATTTGCTATAAAACACAGATCATTCATGACGTTTCACAAGTGTCCCAAGAGCTTTTGTCCACCGTTGTGAGTTGATTTAACTTCGATTTTTCCGATATCTACTTTGATGTGCAACGCTATCCAGTTAAGTTAGAACCTAGGTAAACATTTTTTGTGAAAACACGGGGTTAGTGAACAAAAATTCTTACTATCCTTGTATATCTTTATAGAAGAGCTACGCCCTGTGGAATGCTAATAAACCTTTATTATCATTATTATTATTATTATTATTATTATTATTATTGTTATTATCATTGTTATTATTAGTTATACCTCCAATTATGACTTTACTTCACAGTAACCGCCAAAAAGGTCGCAGTGTGGCCTCCTGGCCGTCTAAAAATCTATATTTAACTATTGACACACAAAGCAACCCCTCCTCTTACACTTGTTGATTAGGCTTACCTGGCAGAAGGCGAAGTTATGTTTCTTAGAAGGCAAAACGTTATTTTGGAAGTTGACGTCACTGTGTTCTGAAAAGAATGGTTTATGGATAGACTGGAACACCAACCAATTCTGTATCAAATTTAGAAATAGACAAAAATGAATTAATATATGAGTTTTTAACCTTTTAGCCTTTAAATTGAATGGTCTGTGTTGATTAAAATTGAATTGCAATCCCAGTAATAAAGCGTGGTTAATAACATTGTTTAATGTTCCGATTACTCATGTTTCTTTTTCATTAATTTGTTTGTTACGTCACATACTTAAATCACATAGCCTTGCATTGCAGTTAATTGTTGGCACTTACAACCGAGATGTCGTCATGAACTCCTGCAAAGTTTTGAAGCTCCCGGAGACAAATCTTAAAGGCACTCGCTGAGACGTCCTCGAGCCACACGCTTGTAGCATCATACTTCAGACCTGATCTGAAGTGTTCGGCTGTGGCAAATACCATCGGTGGGATGGAAAATTTTCCCTGAATATATAGGGAGTAGAAAGGTAGAAATTTCAGACGGGTGGATTTTCAAGTTATCGGGAGGGGAGCGGCGGCGGGGGGGGGGGGGGGGAGGGGAGGGTGGGGGAGAGAATTCGCCGATTAATCTATCTTAAACTTTTTGGAATATTTCAAATGAATATTGACCGAAAGCGGCGAACTTACATTTGGAAGAGTGACCGTCCGACAGCTAGTCCCAGTCCACCAGCTAGAGAACTTTTCTTCTCCTGCTACTCCCCCAGACGGCGCACCCTGATAGGCTATCCAATCAACTGTGGCGAAGCTATTTGAAGGATAGTCATTCCTGCCAGCTCGAGTAACACAGGCAGTGAATTGACTGATGTTAGCGCTTTCAACCCAAGGTATAGTGGCCTCGTGTACGAATGTGGAATCAGAGTAATTAAAGTGGTTAACAGTAAGTTGTATGTATATTTTCTTGTGCGGGTAAAATATGTACGGTTCAAACTTGATGACTTCACATTGATCTTCCTCCCAGGAAGGTATGTTCTTAAACGTGTTTCTACCTCTCTGAAGTGGAAAACCTGCCAGAGAACAAAAGCAATTCGTCGTAGACCAAGTTTGGTATTCACTAACCCAAGTGTTTCATAATCTCTTTGTCATCCTAAGGCGCTTTTCTACAGGCTGAATCACGCCAGTGTACCGCTGAAGCAGTTCAGTGAACCACGTAGGGTTTTGACTGAAAAAGCATTAGGAAATTGAGAAAAATGGAGATGTGACACACAAATGAAAGAAATCACAATACGCCTACATGCACATTAAAAAATATACCTGTGCAACTTCCAGGATGATAGTGCGTAAAATTTCCACGTGTCTGACAGATTTCGCGGTTTAGCAAGCATAAATTGGTGTATGTGCGACCGTTAGAAGCGCAGACCTGTTCTTCATATGACGGGCAGTTGTCCTTACAACGACAAGCAAACTGGTGTGGAGCTATGGACACACAGTGACTGTGGTATTTGCAGGTCGCATTTCCGCAGGGATCACGATCTAAGATGGAAACGAAATGACACTTATCATAATTTCGGTTTCATAACAGACTCAAGACTGAGGCGTGTACTGTACAAAGACAGATGTATGAATCATTTTCAATTCTACGCGACCTTCGAAATCAAAACGCTTTTTGCGATAGCCCTCGGTTGATCATACAGGGGTAATTGTATGAATCACTTGTCTGTGGAAATGGCTTCACACTCACGGCGAAAATGTTGCGAGCAGCTACGATAACTTTGAAAAAAGCGGATATCAAATTAAACTATCACCACTGCGATTTATTGTTGCTTCATTAAATAAATTTGTAGTTGTAGTCGGCCGGCAGAAGGCTGGATGCTCGTGTCCTTTGTCGCGATACTAATATCATTTTCCAATATTTGTAGAGAGAGGTTGTGTTGTACACAAAACCGTAAGTGAAGATGTGGAAGGCTGTGAACACGTCCCATTTCGTCTGTCGCATCACTGGGCTTGATTATCGCATGTTATGAGCTAATGTGTGAGCACGATTGTGCTTGGGTCCCTTGTGAGTAGCGTCTCCTTCCTCTTCTCGATTTTTCTGTGAAGATCGAAGGAGGCTTGCTCGCAAGGTATTACTCCGAAACAGGTGTACGCAAAGGGGAGATAAGCAACGGGGAGACGCCGACAGACTTCCCACTGAGGTCTTCCTCCGACAAAACGCCAGATTGGGCTCAAGAAACAGTAAACCACAACTGTCCTCACTATTTGCATTCAACCTTACTGAAGAATTAGCCAACATTTTCGCCATGAAAATGAAGCCACTTTGCTTCGACAGACCATGAAAGCTACTGCTGTTTGTTTGACGTAAGTCTATTGCAAAGAGCGTTTTGATTTCGAAGGTCGCGTAGCAGTAAAAACAGTGGTAACTAAACAAATATTTTCCTCATAACTACCTCCTATAGCCAAATAGTCTACATGTACAATATCCCTCTGGCCATCGTAGCCCGCGTCATCTTTGATGCACACTCGAAAGTGGTAATTCGTCACTTCCTATAACAAAGTCAAAAATGTTAACAACTTGGTTAAAATATTTCTCTGGAATAAATAGTTATACAATTAATATCTTTGGGAAACAAATAAATTCAACTCAAAGAAGCTGAATGAACAAAATTAATGAAACACCAGAACTGGGGTCCTTATAGAAAACGAAGTTCCCATACACCTGTTCCTGTCTCATTAGAAAACACAGTTAAGAACAAGCGCACGCTAAAACTCAAAGGAAACACAGAACTAACCCAAGCTGATGACTTGGCGAGACTTCAAGAGATCATTCAGCCCTTAATTACTAAGGGTGAACGTAGATTACGCTCGAGACAGCTCGTACTCTTTGAGTTTAATTATCATTTACCATTGCCATTGTAACCATTTCTGTGGTCAACCAAATTACGATATATTTCTCCCTTCTTTTTCCATGTAATTATCATCAAGAATAGTCTGATTATCAAAACGATCATTATCATTGTTAACTAGAACTCTTGACTCCCTAATGCCCAAGAGGACGCTCTGGATGGCCATGGTTTGTGTACTGCTTCGGTCGTCACCATTTTCAACTTTTGAAGTGGAATGAGGTCCTGCAAAGCTTACTCAAACAAGCACGACGGTATTCATTTGGCCAAGGATTCAGACAATAAACCTTGAAATTTTGTTCTCTTTTAATCTTAACCCTCCAGTAAGCCTAGGTAGGGCACCTTTTTACACAGAAAAAAGGCAACTGAAAGGCCAAAAAAAAAAAAAAAAAAAAAAAAAACAGTGACAAAAGAATTCAAGAAAAGGAGTGGGCGCCATGTTATTCCAAATGAGGTTTACAAGAAATTGTAATCTATCCTTTGAGATGAAATGAAAAGACGTCTACAACGTTTAATCGCCTTTTTTATGCAGGGAGAGCTGGGAATGGTATTCAAAGAGTAAATGTCTCTGAAGAGATTGTACCTCCAGCCAGCTGCTTAAAGGATCTTTCAGTGGACAAGCGAGGCTGGCACTGTTACTGCCGCCATTAACAACTGTTGTGAGTACAACAGGTGGTGCGTAAAATGGACTGGTAAAGTTCACACTCTGCAAAAACAAAGAGCAGAAATATAAGGGCCTGTAAAATGTGTAGTTGACAGAAAGTGACATACAGAGGACCGATTACCACCGAATCATTCTAGATGCTTAGAATTCAGTAAGCTCTCATCCACTTGTTGTTATGGTCGACTTGACGGACAAATTAAAGAAGAAAGGTATACACACAAACCTTGCATAACGCATAATTGTTCCCTGCAGTTGGTACCTCGTTTTCAAAAAATAAGATCTCCGAGGACTCTTTAACGGCCCACGACGACGGGTAATTCTCGTATGCCATCCAGTTCTAAATTTAGGAGGAAAAAAATGAAATGAAAAAAAAAAAAAAAAAAAAAAAAAACAGCTGAAAAAACTCATCAAGCAATTGCACTCACTAGTTCTCATAAAAGGTGTTAATGTCTTGGAACAGCTGGAACTTTGTTAGTTTCGACTAGGAAATAAATAATTCTGGATAAAATTACCACCGCGAGATTACTGTGGGGTCCATCAAATGTCCTTGACTCTCTTAAACAAACTTCAAACTGACTTGTGGTGACATTTTCAATCCAAACACTCATGGCGTCCTGCTTTTGGTTTGGAGTTTTATGCTTCACAGTAACTTGAACTTTAGGCACTGCAGAAAAGGCCTAAGTAAGAAGAATAAAATCTGTTGCAGTGTATTTAAATGACCATACACGTGTTCTCTTAACTCCCATTATAAATATGACAGGACAATTTGAAGTTATTGTCCAAATTGGGCAACAATCCCATTACAAAAGAATATTCACTTCCATCCAAAGAGTGAATTAAAAGACTTTTATAGCAGTAGTTACCCTTTTGCTTATTCTTTGTCTATATATTTATCACATATTTTAGCAGCCATCAATACTCCTTTTTTAATCGTACCTGGGAAAAGGCCAGTTGATTGCATTTTGTTCCAGTAGTAAACAGGCTAAAAGTGGTCTCTCCGTGATAAACTCCTGATTGGGAACCTTGGAATGCAAACCAATCGATGGTGGTGTTTCCCCCAGTTCCTCGACCAGCTTGCACTAGACAGGTCTTAAAACCACTTGTTGTCACATCTTCTACCCAAATAAAGGCGGGATCATCAACTCTTGTTGTCTCGTTACCATGATTAACTGAAGTAAATACTCGCACAGATGCTTCACTGGAAAAAGTGTTATTAAACGACACAGGTTCGCAGTGGAAATTATCAATTCCCATTTGTTGAAAGTCGACTTTGCCCCTCTCAACACCTATTAAGGAAACAGCAGACGTTGTTGGCATAAGTAAAGGAGCCATTATTCTTTTTTCCAAAATAGATAGTACATGTAGATAAATCATTCGTGGTTGCAAGGTTAAAAAATTGACACGCACAATAAACGTGGTGACTTCTGTCCCCCTGTATTTGGCAAAGTTGTGATCATTGCAGAATCAAGCATAGCTTCTATTTTTGTGAACATTTAAGAAGAGATTCATATTTTGTTTTTATTTCTTTGTTTTCTAAAATCATTGAGACTTAAGGATCTCCCACATTATTTAGGCTCACCAAATTTGAACAGTACATATTAAGATTCTTGCCATTTTCACAGAATTTAGGTTCCTACCATTCCCTTCTTGTCAAGACTCGCGCCAACTTGACGATATTTAGACACTGTCAATTGCCACAATATTTAGACTCGTGTAGTCTTCACTGTGTTCAACCTCCCACATTGTTTAAAGATTAGACTAGAGCAATGTTTGGGCAATGTTTCCCGCTTTTTATTTCGTACCTGCTGCCAACTTCCATGGTATTGAGACTCCCGCAATTTTCAGAATAGTTAAGATGGCTCACAACGGTTTCCAGCCTTTTTAATCCCTTCCTTCTTTGATGAATCAATGCTACTACTCTTAACTAAAACTTTTAATAGATTTTATTTATCTATTTTCTTTAATTTCAAATACCAATCAGTGGAGAACCTCTTAAAGCCATAGCAAGAGTATAATTCATTAAAAACACTCTATTTTCATTTTAAGTGCTTCTATCTCAAATACAAGTTTGGTAGCATATTTAGTTAGCTTATTATATCTAAATAAATATTTTTTCAACAATTTAAAGTGGCGTCTGAATCTGCTCCCACATATTTTTAAAAATGTGTTGAATCTCGACATGTTGATTACAATTGGAGAATAAATTTGGTCACCGGACTCATTTTTGAGTTAGAGCATTTAAAGCTAAAATTAAAGGGTTTTTAAGCAAGTCACACAGTTGCCATGTAAGTACAAGAAAATGATCATAACTTACTCTCCAATGATTGGGTATTTTTTTTTTGACACCATTATTGTACTGTTAAGTGAAAAGAATAGCAGTATTGATTCACCAAAGTAGAAGCTAAAAGCTAAGAGTATCCCGGGATCTGTTGTATGCCACCTTAACTCTCACATTTTCTACGGTTTGTGGGCCCGCGCAGTCAATCAGTAAGTCAGTCATTTATCAATTAGTATTGTATCATAGCGCGCGCTAGTCCTATCTAATTCTTATTGAGCCATCATGAACAAAATCTTTATGTACGCACGGCCGTGCTCAATAAAATGACCTGTGCAGTTTCATTTCAGCGGCAAAATTTCCATTGAGTTTAGTGCGAGTTCCTTTTGTTTAAGTTTCGGCAATGTGAAGATTATTCTGAACAGTCCAAACCCTACTTCGAACCTTTGACTTTTTCCGAGCTAAGATGTTTACTTAAACTTGAGTGAAAGTGGTAAAAGTTCAATTGAGGCCTCACACTACTGTAAAATAGTACTAAAATCTTTTAAAAAATCCAAGCTCTCGCTGATCTACGGCATGGTGCCGTAGATCGGCGAAAGCTTGGATTTTTTAAAAGATTTTAATATCATTTTATAGTAGTGTAAGGCCTCAATTGAACTTTAACCACTTTCATTCAAAATGCTACTGAAGGACAACGTCCAACGATTATTTAAACTTGAGTATTTTGACTTTGTTTGTCTACATTTTCATTAAAATTAAATCGAAGAAGCGAATTTGTCGTTGACAATTTTAGAAACCAGGTTAAGCGTTTTCGTTCAACTGATTGTGGCGTGTTAGGATCCTAATGACCTTTATTTTCCTTCACCGTGCATTGTGAGAACTTTATAGTTAATCACAAATAAAACATGTTTTAGCGCCCAATATGTTGTCGCCATGTTATAAAAGAATTGGTTCATGCTTTCAGCTGTGCGTATATCGAGTTATGGATGGACTTGGAAAGTTTGAAGAGCACTCAAGAAGCTAGAGTTGCTCTTGGTTAACGCCTCGAGCAACTCTTACGCTTCTTTCGTGTTCTCCAAACTTCCCGCGTGCATCCATAACTCGACATACGCACGCTAAGCATGAATCAATTCTTTATTTTCAACGGGCCTAATAGTCACAATATATGATCTAGAGCGATACCACAATTTTAATGGCATTTTAAGTCAAAAAATTTCTAAAGTAGTTAGAATCAAGTTAATTCGAAAGTGTTTAAAACTTTGCAATTTTCTCGGTGTTTGGACACGCTTATGTTCTAGTACTCAAATTTACGCTATTTCCGCAGTTATCAAGTTACGTGCAACTTCCTTAGTATTTCGGCTAAGGGAATTCAATATCTAAACTCGGGTAATCTAAGCGAGCGAGTCGAGCGATTTTAAGAGTTTTTAAACTTTTAAAGGATTTCAGTAGTATTTCCTGACTCACCAAGAGAGGATGATATCTTGTACCGACGCAATTTTCACAGGATTTTGCCGGATCTACGCAATTACCACGGTAGTATTTACATAATTTCAATAACTTTTCTAAGATTTACCCAATTTCCACTATGTCCAAATGAGAGCTTTATTAGTTCAGACGAGAGACGATGAACGCCTCCTGTTTCTAATGGTCAAGCATGCCCATGAACAATTTCCTCACAGTTTAAGCCCGCGCATTTTTTGAACTACTTACACAGAATTAGAGCATTATCTCGACTGGCAAATTTTAACATTATGCGGAGGCCTACAAATATCACGCAAGTTCCAGAGTGTTTAGACACGCGCAATTTACTCAGAATTTAAAGTTTGCTCAAATCATTTACGCTCAAGTAATATCCACATAGCTCATCTAGACCAGTGGCAACAAATTCCACAACATTTAGACTCTCAATCTTATTTCCATAGCGTTTAGATTCACCCAATTTCGTTTTTAGTTACACAAATGCAATTTTCATAGTATTTAGATTGGCGCATGCATTTATTACAGCATCAATAAGTTTCCTCAGTTTGGTTAAGTAAAGCTTAGTTTCCAAGTTATTAGAATCTCAGAATTTCTAAAGTATTTATAATTGAATAATCTCGTCACAATCTGCCCTCCTCGGATTGACAAAATTTGCACTCACAGAATTTCCACTTTATTTAGACGCGCACAATTTCCACAGTAAGCAGAGATCTGCAAGTCCCACAATAATCATGTAGACTTTTGAAAATGGTCACACTTTATAGACCCGCTTAGTTTCAAATGATGAAAATCGTACAATTTTTAATTACAGTATTTCGAAGCCCGCTGATAGAATTCAGACTTACGAAATTTTCAATGTTTAGGCTCGGGCAGCTTTTTTAGATATATTCCTGTAATATCAAACATTATTTTCCGTATTTATTTTCGTGCATTTTCCACGTGTTAATTAAAAGTAATTCACACAATCTTCAATTGTTAATTTTCCTTAAATTCTCGCTCTTTGGTCTCAAGTATTTTCCTTAGTATGCAGCTTTTTTCATAGCGCTAGCTACTGCTTAACTTCCAGATTATTAAAATCTTCTATAGTCGCTATAATATTTTAAAACAATATTTGAACAGTAACGACCATAAATTTTCTGCTGTTGTTCTAACAACGAATATTTCATACAAATGAAGATCGACCTTGCGGTATTAGAGATAAGAACCATACGTACACATACATGTATACTGTAGTTACCTGATATGCCTGTGGCTAAGGAACTGAGAAAGACAAGAAGAAATATAGTATTCCTCATCTCGACCGCAATCGACAGACTCACAAAAACTTCAATAAGTTTCGCAAAGATGAAATATTGTTGATTGGAAAGTAGGTTGTTAATTCGGTTCCTTCACGTCCACTTTCACTTTCACTTTTAGCTTGCATTTATGTATGTCTTTCTTCTCTTATGATAATAATATCGCCTTTAATGTAAATATTAATTTCAATTGACTTAGCATGCTGCCAACGCAAACTTATATCTACATGACAGTGACCAACTCGAAAGCTCATTGGCTATTTTGGTCACTGTACACAATTAAATATTGTTTCTGCTAGTTAATTTCTATCTGTATTTATTTTTCCTATATCATTGTAAACCATCTTACGTTAAGTTGTTTTTCTGTAAATAGTGTGCGATAATAAAAAAAACTGAAAAACTGAAACACTGACCCGAGGGCCGACTAAGAACAATGAATAGTTTCGGATAATATATGCGTTAAACAGAACGAGTAAGAACGAGAAACGAAAGTAGGAAGTATAGACGTGCAAAGCTCATGAACAACGACGAGAAGGAAAACGGTTTGCTTATTCTATTGGCCTACATATTTGTATCATCGACTAAACTCAATTGTTAGAACGAAATGCAGAGCCCTCGCTTGATCTTGTAGTATATGTTTCAAATAAGCGAATATATTGTCAGCTACAGTTGACTCGCTTTTTTTTGTTTTGTTTTGTTTTTCAAACGCATCTAGCAGGGTCATTATTTTTGTTTTGACTAGTTAAAGAAAGGTTGTTTCTGCATGGGCTGAAAAAAAGAAAAGAAATTGACATAATGAGTAGCTATATGAAGAAAAATTTGCATAAGGCTAACCTTTTTCGTTCACTCGATCTTGTACACAGCAAAAGGTTAGTTTTGCTGGTTTTCGTAGAGACCAAGTTTAACAATGGGCTCGAAAGTAACAAAACTATCGTATCAGAAAACCATTTTTGTCGCCATTAAAGCAGAAGGCGTTTATCTAAACTCGGCCTTTTTTAATACCTCAATTTTATTGTCATGTAAGGTTCAACATAAACACCGAAAACAAAGTAAGAAAACAATTTTCCCAGTTCCGTCTATGCCAAAGAAGCACTGCATTTTCGCGGTACTGTAACGAAACACACGTAGCCCGAAAATCAACGAAAATTAACGAAACACACGTAGAAAGAAACGCGGATATGATTTCGTGGCACTGTTTGACACCTTATTTACTCGACTTAACGCCTGGTCGAATAAGCGGCCGATCAATAAGGTCGATGAAATAAATACACCCGCGGGCATTTATTTCGGGCCCTGTTGTCAGTTTCAAGCCCGCTGTTTTGAAAGCCGACGTTAATTCGAGCCCGTCAACTTCACAAAACCGATTCCCATACATCATCAAATCGTGCGTTAATCATAACATGGTCTTCAAGAAGGGCGCAGAACATATTAATTTCTGTGATACCTAGAGAAAGGGCCTATCGTTCTTTACACTTCAATGAGTACCAAATGTAATATGTTATATTGTTCCGATAATTTGTATCATGGTGGTATGATGAAACGCTTACTTGAATGATCGGATATGTGAATCTGCTGAAAGAGGAAGAGAGTACATGGCATTTTAACGCGGATGCTTGGAGACGAGATGCGTTTCTTGTAAATTCAAATCCAATTTTGACCTGGTGGAAGTGCCAGACGTCTAAAACAATATAACTAGTGTAGCCAGAGCTATGAGCGTGCTGCAGAAATTTGGATGTCGTGTGCAATTTGGAGTAGCCTGCGAACAGGTTCCCGGTGAGCCCGAACGAAGCGAGGGAGCCTGTAGGCATTCTATTGATGCCGCCGTTCTATGATACCAGCTTCTGGTATCGTGATATGACTTGTTAAATCGCAGATTGTTGACATCTTTGAGATGAGTATTTGACAGATCTTTGTTAAATTATACGACTCCAACGGCTCGTTACAATTAATAGTGCATTTGCCGTTCTCTTTTAAGTTTCGGTCTCCCGACCTCTCGTTATTTCACAAGTGATACTGAAGGGTACTTTATGCTCTGTTACGAGGAGGAACTTTAAGTAGAAGCTAGTGGATTAGAGCCGTTTGGCGGTGCTATAGCAATTTTTTTAGAGGTCAAAGGCATGGTTTCCGGACTTTCCGTTGTTTATCTGCTTGTCGCTTCGCAGAGTTTGACACCTATCATGTGCTTATAATTTCATTACGCTCATTTCAGTAGTGCAAAATATGTTTTAAGTTCTCTAAGTATTGGCTCTGGAGGGACACAGTTAAGTTTGAAATATTCCATGAACATGTTGCTTACTTGCAATCTATATTATGACGACAGGCCCGGCTATTTGATTAGTTCCATTAGAACTGTTTGCAAGTACCGAAAATGTAGCATCTTGACAGGTCTAATTACCTCTGATTTGTTACAGTCTTACATCACCAAGCGCGGATATGATAGGCACATGAAAAACAAAGTCTACAGGCTCCCCTGTCTCCGCCCCGATCGCTTTGCTCTCCGAATTCTTCTGTTTCGCGCTCGCCGAAATTTTTTTCCGTCCTCGCCGGGAGCCTCTTAGCAGGCTAAATTTGGAGCAAGGATTGCATACTGATAAGGGACAAATATTAAGAGGTGTATAAAGTTTGAGAAGTCTGAAGAGATAATTACTCGGGCTTCCGTAGGAGAGCCCGAGTCTAAAAATGTAGACGTTTTGGTCGCCAAAAGGGGGATCATGGTCCCAGGCGTTCCATGCGTAGACCATGGAAACTGGGGACAAGAAAGCCGACATTGCTCGCTCTTCGTGACAGAATGCGGTGTTTTGCGAAGGAAGTTTTGGCAAGAATCCCGCCTCATACATTCATCTCACATACAAAGATGTCGATCGTTTTCAGAAAGGGTCGGTCCACGAATTATATTACTTGAAAGCCAGCCAGGTAAGCAAAGTTCACGCTCGAAATGTTCTCGTGAGATAACAACTGAGCCGATTGCGGTATGAGTTCAATCTACGAAAACACTGGCAACAAGAAGCTATTTCTCAGAAAGAAATGGTATTTCGTTTCCGGAAAGGTATTCAAAGTCTGAGAAAGGCCGGGTTTTGATATCTTGTACATGAGAAGTCCTGGGGTGAGGGGGATATGTGCTAATGCGCCGCTTTGCAGCGCACTGATTTGCTCAGAACCTGGGGTTTTTCGGCTAAATAAAGTCGTTCCATTTGTCACAATTCCCATTCGTTCACAGGCCTCTCTCTATCCCCTCTCTGAACCTCCCGCGAATATTCAAAATGTAGGCCTTAGTAAACTGTTCTGCTATTTTCTCGAACACGTCTTTCTTCGTCGCTTTAATTTCCCGCCAAACAAATATTTATTATCGGCATATGTGGTTATGAGAAGTCTGACATCTGCATCCTCCCAGCTCTCTAGGTTTACAGTGATAGAAACTTCACCTGTGAACGAAGAATTACAAAAGAACTTTTCAGAGTTGTTCACGCAACATTTTACGCGGGAAACGTGCACCGGCAAAAAAGGCTTTGAACAAGCAAGAAGTTTTACCTACAACTTTTATATGCAACACCTGGATCTGGCGCTAGAACTTGGCAGGCAGAGCACTCGTAGTAGCCCTGAAGGGAGCCGAGGGAGGCCTGGCCGCCTAAAAGACCGCGAAAGGCATGGAACTGGCGATAAAGACGAGAAATCTGTAAATGGAACACAAATTTTCCATTGGAAAGTTTCCACCGGGAAAACGGGACTACCTTTTCAGGAATTCCGTTTATTCCGGAAAATTTCCAGTGGAACGAACCAGAAAGTCGTGTTCCATTTACATCCCAACCGGAATTTCCGGAATTTGTTGGTAAATGGAAAGAGCTCAGTGTCTCTCCGCGGATGAACACTATCGCGTCACGTGATCAATTCCAACCAATAAGAATCGGAGAAATTTTAGTGGTGAACTATAATGCAAGATATGTTTTAAAGTCTCTAAGTATTGGCTTTCGAGGGAAAAAGTTGACATATTTCATGAACATGCATGTATTGTGCACATCTATTGTGCCGCCCGGCTGGTTGATTCAGTAGCACAGTCAAGAACAGTACGTTGCTTCTTATCACGATACCACAAATGCCATATCTGCTTTCCGTTTTTCCCCAGAGTCTGCCGTAACTTTACTTTGAGAAAGTTACTTGTACAGAGACGTCTGTTTCTCGCATTACTTTGATCGGGCTTGAGTATATCCATTTTCCAGACTTCGTTCTATTTTTTTATTTTTTATTTTTTTTTTTAAACTAACAATGACAGACGCGGCAATTGTCTGAGGTCATATCGTTATTCACGCGTACTATTTGCTTTTAGTGGACTATATCAAGCTCACCCTGGGCGCTTGTCAAAAACGATATACCAGAAGATAATGATCATTGGTTCCCATGTGACTGATGATGCCCCAAGGGAGCGCGGCATGTTTGGGGGCGTCCGTTAAAATGCTAGGGATTGATTGGTTGACTGACAACTTAAGGAATATTGTGCGAATATGAAAATCCCGTAAGATTAAAGCTCTCAAAATGCTGGTTCAGTTTCGGTTCAGTTTTCAGTTGCGGCGTTGAAAACATGTCAAACATGTCAAAGTCACCAAGGCGTGAAAAATCCGATGTATAATTCAGCAAGAAGCACACGGCAGCTGCTACCTAGTGTATAAAACGAAAAACCAGAAAAGGCACTATAACAGTCCTAGAATGTTGTGCGAGTACATGCAAGCCCTTACGAAAAGTTCTCAGAATGCTTGTTAAATTTGAGTGCGAACACATGAAAGGCTGTCAAAGCCGCCGAAGGGCTAAGCTGGTAAATAACGGGCGTGGTGCCAGAAAAATTGATCGTTTTTTAACGCAGTGGGATTATGAAATTCTAATCTTAGGTTTCGTAGGGCCCTGATTGCTGCTCAGGATAGAATTCAAACCTACTTGGTCTACGTTCCAGCGATCTTTTCAAGCAAATTACCGATACAAATAGACGAAACACGCTACGGTTTCCGTGAAGGCCATCACGACGACCCCGCGTTTCCATTTAAACAATACCTTTTAGTTGTCTTTCAAATGCTTCTTTATGCCAACTCTAAATACTCCCAAAATTAAAAGTGGAACTCTGTGTTTTCCCTCTTTTCAAACTTTGTTATCGCTGTTTGTTTTGGTTCTAAACACTGATTGGCTCAAACGACTTTAGTTTGAATAACGAAGCGCGCGAACTCTAAAAATAGAATGCAAATTATTGGAACCCCGCGAGAGTCAGACAACATAAGCATGCTCTGACAAAAATAGGAGGTAAATGAACGCCACATTTTTGCTTTAAAAATTGTTTTAGGAACACTTGGTTACGCACTTGAAAAAAGCTTCAAATCTTTCACCATTCCATTTTGTTTGTCTGAGTTTGTCTGAGTTATGATGTCACTCGCGCGCTTTCCTATTCATTGTTTCGTGTCCTGCACTGTGACCCCGGTTATTGCAGCCGCACTGTAACACACTGGTATTTTTTTTAAATTTATCGAGCCAGTTTTTTTAACTGCAAGGACCAAGACTGGAAAAGATTATGAACCGTCATCTCTTCGCGGAATTTTGGCTAGTGTTAAATACCATTTGAGTCGTTCCAGTTGCGGCAAAACTATCTTCAAAGACAGTGATTTCAAAAAAACAAGAGACGCGTTGAAAGCGAAACAAAAGCAACTCAAGCGACATGGACTCGGAAACAGACCAAAAGCCACAACGGCTCTTACGGACGACGAAATTGAGATTCTATTTGACAAAAGGTTGCTTGGAATAAGTTCACCGCAAGCTCTGTTAAATATTGTGTGGCTAAACAGCATGATTCATTTTGGCGTTCGCGGATGTAAGGAACAAAAAGAACTCCGCTGGGGGGACATCGTTTTAAAAACTGACAGTGATGGGAAAGAATATCTCGAGTGCTTTGAACGCCAAACAAAGACTCGAACGGGAGAAGATCCACGGAATCAACGGCCAATCAAGCCGCGAATGTATGCCAACAACGATTCCATTTCTGTCGACCGTGATCCGGTGCACGTTTACAAGATGTACAAAGAAAAACGACCACCATCCATGCTAGAACCGGATTCAAGTTTCTATTTGTCTGTAAATTACTTTAAAACAGAAACGCGGCGGGAATTTCAGGCAAAACAAACCACAGTGGTAGAAAAACTTCAGCTCAAAAAATGCAGGACAGTGGAGTTCCTCCCGGCCAGATAATTCAAATAACGGGGCATAAAAACTCACAGTCAGTTAACAATTACAGTTCTCTACGAGAAAAGCAATCGGAAGGTATTTCACGTATTCTTTCCTCGACAACCAAAGCCGCTACCAACGTCGTACAGACCGAAAACAACTTGACAGCGCAACCCCTGGCTGAGTATCGAATCGCTTCAACGTCTACCACTTCATTTACCTTGGATGTGAATTCCTTCAATGAGAATAGGCTCCAAACAGTGTTTCACGGAAATTACATAACTGGAGGCGTCTTTAACATTAACTTGGCTCCCGCAAAAAATGGAGTAAAGAGTCCAGAAGTTGACCCGAAGCGTAAGAAATGGCGACTCATTTATTTATTGAAACTGACAGTAGCCAAGAATCCACAACATGATGCTATTTTAAGATACGCTTTCGCTGTTATAATTTTTTTCTTTTCTTCATTAGAATTTTGACTTTTTGAGGCAGAAAACATAAGTATTATTGTCTTTATTTCTCCTTTACAACTTTATATCCAAATTTCATAACATATTTGTGACAGGCATTTTGCGATAGGTGACCACTTTAATCGCACTATTTTGCTGTTTCGAAAATGAATAAAAAAAAGTTGGGAGATGCCAATTTTATCTTCTCGCGCAGAAAGTATCTCTCACTCATTCGCTTCGCTCACTCGTGAGAGATACTTTCAGCACTCGAAGATAAAATTCGTATCCTCGCGCGGCCATGTAATATCCTCTAGATAATTAATATCACATATCATAAAAGGGTGACAAACCTCTAGCAGTTATGCAAAGTTTCATTGAGTTAACGTAATCCTTTGTCCCTTTGGGCACAAGACAAGCGTTTCTGTGAGCAGCTTGTACAGGTATCATATTGCGGAAAATTTTGATTTTATTTATAGCACTTGGAAATATTGATTTTCTATAATAACTGTCTAATTTCTCGCGCGCTGATTGGCTCATTTTTATCATCAATAAGAGTACAGACGGATAAAATTTTAATTTGTGCAAGCTTTCAAGTTCAACTTTCAGCTGTCATACTGTGGATTTTTTCATCAATGAAATTTTATTGACCTTTTTAAGTAGCCAATCAAAAAGCGAGTAAAGCTATAGACAAAGTTCGCGTCATTTTAAATAAAATTTACTTCTCTGTGCGTTTGATGCTAACTCACTAAAGCTGGTAAAATTTATTAACAGTAATAAAGCACGTATATATCTATATATATATTTATATCCTGGAAACAATGTATCTCATGTTTTTGAAATAATTTTTTAGAGATCTTTGTAATTTCTTTTTGCAATTATACACGGTGACTTTTTTTTTCATATTTGGAGCGATTGTGGTCTAATCAAAAACCATCTTTACCGACTTTTGCATTTACCGTAAGGCTATTGTCCGGCTCTGAAATTACTATTTGACTGGCTTATCAACTTAATTAAGAAAGATGGTACAGTAAAATGTAAAGTCGAGATAGTGTATTTGAGGTTTCTTAAATTAAAGCTTCACAGTTTAATAAAAGACTCACGCGCCCTTTATTACTGTATATGTTTTCAAGCTAGATCGCTATCTTGAGTACATGCAGTTTTTGTCACTGAAAACACACGTTGTTTACTCATTCCAAGTTCATTTCTTGATGTTACGAATTCTTAACTCGAATGGCCCTCCAATTGTTACATTTGGAGAAACCTTAATGCCGAAATTTATGCAGGTAGAACATGAAAGCAATCGGCGGAATTCTGCTTTGAACGAACTATTCATTCCCGCGTAAATGAATACATTCGTAGAGCTGCTTAGGAACACTAAAGCTGTGTGAGCTAGATAAAACTCTCTTGGTAGAGAAGGTATTAAACGAAACCGCATAATAATGGCCAGAATCCAAGCCGGAATCCAACACATCCCGAATCCAAGGACAACCACAAAGAGCGATTTTGAAATTTTAATCTCTTGGGTCGTGATTCTCGCATTACGAATACTCGACTGCAGACCAGGTACCACTTCAAGATTGTGTTGCTTAATGGCTCTAAAGACCTTCACGTAACAGAAAATTGCCACGCTGAAAGGAAAAATTAAAAAGAAGGAAACGACTATACTGTAATGAACAATCATTCCTGCGTGACTATTGTGGATTATGTGGCAGGCTGCATACTCTGGAACGAAGGCGAAATCCTGAAATCCAGCGAAATGCGGCACAACGATGTACAACGCGATGAAGATACACAGCGAGGCGAGAATGGCACGAGATTTTCGCTGCGAGAAAATGGAATCGTAGATATTAGTTTGATTAATCCTCACGTATCTGTTGAAAGCTGTGAGTCCCATCACTGACGTGGAAACGAACAGCCCGAAGTTGACCAAAAATGCGTGGATGTCGCAGTAGAATTTACCAAACGGCCATTTTCGTGTGATAAGGACACCCGCGGTGAACGGCATTACAAACGTGGCGGAAAGTAAATCAGACACCGCCAAACTGATAATGTACAAATTTGTTGTGGTTCGCAGTCTGGGGTTTTTATACACAGCCAAGCACACCAAAAGATTTCCAGTGAGTGACACCATGTTCATGAGAAGACAGACGCCCGTTTCAGCGATCGTAACAGCTTCCCCGTGATCGGACATTTCTGTTGCTGCACTTTCCTTCTCGCTCGCCAAGGTCATGCCACCAGTTTTTCCTGAAATGACCCTGAAGGAAAAGGTGAACAAAAGCGGTCGGTTGCTTAATCAGGCTTTGAACTAGTTTCTCCAATGTAACTTTAATCAGCAGTCTAACAATCGGTTTCCGACACTTTGACAACAGTGAAGGAGACTTGCTCTTGATAAATGTAGGATCACTTCAGACCTGTACTCGACTTTGGTCGTAAAATGTCTCCACAATTGAAATCAGTTCTCGGACTTGCAGGGTATAAGCGTCGAGTGATTCTTACCAGCGTATTATTCAGACTGAAAACGAAAAAGAGAACTGAAAGCGCCCTACAGACCAATTCTTCGTTTGAGCAGCGTCGCCTCTTTGTAGTTTTCTGGTGTAGAAGGAAAATCGCCTGAGATTTATTCTCTTTCTGTGACAATTCAAACGCAGGTGCATGTTGATATCTTGGCTGTGGTTGGCACTACGTCCTCTCAAGAAATGCAAACAAGGAAACATAAGTGTCACAAAAACAGAGATATGTCTTGATGGGAACTCGCGTTATGGCTTTGTCAAATTTTACCACTAATTAAAGATGGCTCAATTCATAGTATCGTTAGAAAATAGGCCGTCAGTTGGCAAATAACTAGTGCACACCATGAAAAACTGACATGAATTTGGTTTTTTTCTGTCTACAGCTTGTGTTGGTTTACCTTAGAACGAAAGCTTTTATCTTTTAAAAAATCTTTACATAACAGCTGACGCAAAATAAACACACGGTCGAATGCTGACCAATACTTGCACGTTTGAATATCTAAAACCCAATTCATGTGGTTTTCAGCTTTTTCCTTTTTGCACTGTTCCGTGCATCGCACAATACACTCTTTTATTTCAGAATATATTTTGTAAAAATATCGCGGCTGAAATGTTGCAAATGTTGAGAAATTTTAAGAATAAACCCGAGGCTGGGATTATGAAAAGAGTATAATTTTGTGCGATTTTAAATTAACCAAACCGTGTATATAAAAATCTTCCTTGCTCTAAACGGCGAAACTAGCCAAAAAACAACAAACTCAACACTAGCCGTATGTTTAATGCTAATACCATTCCTGGAAGATATTATGTATGTTATATCAAGCTTATTACCTGAAGTCTGGCTCCTAAATTACTTCAACGCCATCAATATAACGAGGGACAGATAATCTAGTGTTTCATCGGCATACATTGTATTTCTTTATCTCATCTAAGAATATTCAGAAGAATATTCTTAGCCTATTATTGGAAGAAAAATAAAAATTGTCAGCCTGGGCCGAAAAAACAATATTCTTAAAGAAAAAAAAGAAAGAGTGTATGGACAAAAAAACGGTAAGTTTTGTATCACTACGTACGTGATTATCTTAAATAGAATGAAATAAAATAAAGTAAACTCGGGCCACATGCTAGCCATCCGGTGAGAGGTACAGCTAAATCCAATAAGCTTGACGTACACGTTTGCCTGCATGTTCTTCGCTGCGTTGGCAACATCTGTTTGCTTCGAGTTTTCTGGTCTATTGGATTGACTGTGTAACTTGAGGTTGGCCAGGGTAATTATTTTGGTTTTGGATTTTACGATGACTCATTTGATAACCGTTATATCTTGCGGTTCAAAGGTTTTACGATTTATTCACTTAAATGCATAACAAATACAATGCTACTCTATTTACGTTCTCGCTGAGCTTTGCTTTCAGAGAAAGCAGGCCGGTCACTAGAGGCCAGAAGACGAGATAACCTTGCTAGCAAATCGGCGAGTCCGTTAATTGCTTTGTGCCAAAACAAGAACGAAGTATAAATACGACTATAATGCGAAAACTTGGAAGTTCTGTTCGAGACCTCGCATTTGATGATCGTGCGTCTAAAATTGAGAATGGCCAGCACAAGGCAACAGACGGGTCACATGATAATTATATTATTTTCTTATTGGCCCTCTGAAAAAGAATGATAATTCGCAGTGGATAATTGATAAGCGCTGTTGGCTGGCCAGAAATTAAATAAATTACTTTCGAAGAAAAAGAAGAAAGTTTCTCTTTTTTCGAAAAATTAATTGGAAGGAATTCACTAGAAGCTCGAGTTACAAATGGACAAAAACTTTGCACCGAGATTATTTACATCGTACGCAAACTTTCTGTGCGACTGTTTCATTTAAATTTCTTCTCCAGGTAAATCATTTGTTGCAACTATGAATGTCCAAAACAAATTTTGAAGTTCATATGAAATACTTGAAATTAATGGTGAAATGAAACTGATGATGAAATTTTCAATTTACTTGTCTTTGCACAGTTTCTCTGAACTTTGAAATTTATTTTCTTAATTGAGTTCCTATGGGCAATTGTTTTTGCTGCTATTTCAGCAGGCAACTATTTATATCTTTAACTTTCAGAAAATGCAAAAATGTCGGACTGTAACAGGATACACTTAAAACTAATTTGGTACAAGGTTTTTGTCCACTAGAAACTGAAAAGGTTGGATTTCCTATCGGATCTCGTCTTGCAAAAAATTATTATAACAATATAAATGTCGGCAAACCTTGCACTGGAAGAAAAACTGAGAGCGACAAGTGCAGAGTAAACAATTTCATGGCTCGTTTTCCGAATTATCAAAACGATATATACATGAATAATAAAAAAAAATATATGGACAGTCAGTCTATGTAAATAAGTGGCAGGTGATATACTCTCTCCCCCCCCCCCCCCCCCCCTCCCTTTTGATAAATTTTCTACTGGTCAGTCTACTGGACCTCATTTGAATTGAAACCCTCAGTGGAAACGGAAAAGAGGAAGATCAGCCCTAATATGGAAAAAGAACTCTGGACCATCAGCATGACCTGGGAGGAGGCGAAGAAGACAGATCAAGATCAAGGAAGATGGAGGCTCGTAGTCAGGGAAGGGGGTGGGGGGGGGGGGGGGGGAGGCGGGGAAGTTCAAGAAGGAACGAAGAGGAATGAGTCAAGTAAGTCAGTCAATTAATAATTAAGAGTCACTGACCGGAAATACCGAGAATGGCTGGCCAGGTTAGAAAAATCGGAAATCCTGAAACTTTGCCTGAAGAACGCTTTTAGGGAGCTACTTTCGAAAATGTTATTCCGATTTCCGCAGAATTTAAAGTACTCGAGAAATTCGCAAAAAACGGAAATACAGCTTTTTGCCTATCTGGAAAATTGACAAAGTTCTCGGTACATGTTGCTTTATTGAAATTCAGTATCAAGTGACGAGAAGACGTCATTTATTAAAACAAAGATAAGAATCGGAACTTCGAAACCCTTAACCTTGCAATTGCAAGAAGTCGAAACTCCGAGAGAGCTTCGTATAAACTTCGAGACTGCGAGACGCACATATCCGCTAAAAAACGATACTGCGAGACCTCTGAAATTCGACGTTTTTGAAGGACCATTCGCCACCCCTAACCTGGGACGGCGGAGCCGGGGTGGGGGCTCAAGCCCCCCCCCCCCCCGCACCCTCCCCTCCACTTTTTACCACGATGACAGTTTATTTTGTTTTACTATGAGGTACAAATGAAGAACTAAAGAAGATCAAAAGGAAAACGAAAAAAGTCTGGTTGACTACAGATTTAACAAGAATTTACAAAGCTACAACCTCGCACCAAATCTGTAGGAAGCTTTTTCATGTTTACATAGTTTTAACCTTTCCACACAGGAGTGGCTTGTGTAAAAGCGCAGGTCAGTCAGCGCTAAGGCCGTGATATATCATGGAGGGCTGAGAAAGATGTATCAAGCTCACAATACCTTCAAAATATATTGCTGCAAATGCACTAAAAGTGCCTGTCATTTTATAGTTCATCCACTAGGTTGATTTTCATAAGAACTACACCATGGAGAATGTCAAAAATACCATTTCTGAGCCCCTAGATTTAAAATGTTTTTTTTGGGTCGGGGGGGGGGGGGGAGGATGTCCCTAGACCCCTCTACAAACTTGCGCCGGCACCGCTCGTTTTCAAGCCCCCCCCCCCCCACCTCCCCCCACCCCCCTTCCTTCAGTTGAAAAAAGACTCCGCCGTCCCTGTGAATTCATATCATGCTGCATCAGCTGCAGTTGCTTTCTAGCATTTAAAAAGGTCTCCAGCAAAGCAAACTTTTTCCGATCTTCGGCGCGACTGAATTAAATTCGACGTTTGAATCTTTCATAGCTTTTCCTCATGCCACTGCCAAATTTATTTGAGTTCGGCACGGTAGAAGCACGACGTTTGGACTGGGCCGAATCCCAACCGAGGTCAGATCGCGGGATAGACATCAAACAGTCTTACCCTATTTTTCAAGAAAACCTGCTTCCTTGCTCTAGCTGGATCACCGTAATAAAACCTCTTCGTTTCATTTAGTGCATCTAATTAATCCGTTTACAATCAAGATCAAAATCGACACACAATGGTTAAAAAATACTTTAAAAGACCAGTCTCCTTTCGAATATTTGCAGACTAATCGAGTGTGTATAGACGGGAAAGACAAACCCCTATATTCTTCTATTATAAGCAAGTGTCTAAACCTCAATAATCGAGTAATTCCAATTGGAGCTAACTGAAAATATCTCTTACGTGACGCCAGTCACGTAATACATGTAGCGTGTTTAATCTATGTAACTTTGAACTTATATTTTGGGCTTTCTCTATAGATTTTTTGTATCTTGCGTGAAATAATGAAGCAATGTTGTAATAATGACATGGACCAACTCTCTCTTTGTATATTTCCCACAAAGTAAGGCCCACAAATGGAAAAAAACAGACTAGAGTGTTCAACAATAGAGTTCTTTGAACATACCGCATTATGCAAATTTGAGAGGAGACTGTCGCGAACTTTTGCATTTTACCTGTGTGAACCTCGATTGCCCAGAAATGTTTTTCCATGTTATTATAGTAGAAGCAACACTCTTTTGCACAGTACTTGTTTTAGTTCCATATCGGACATACCAAGATGCGTTTTAAGCCCGTAAAACTACGCAATTTTTGACGTTTTCATAGGGGCTTGAAAAGGCAATTCTTCGACGGTCGACGGAATCCTTCAAAATGCTTGAAAAATTTAAAACTTTCCATTGTTAGATAGAAGAAAAGTAAAGCTCTTATGCTAAGTTTACCCTGAGTTCTAGTTTTGTAAATTGTTTCAATGCGAGTACCGAGAACTTTGTCAATTTTCCAGATATTTTTTTACAAATTTAATGAGGCAAAAAGCTGTATTTCCGTTTTTTGCGAATTTCTCGAAGACTTTAAATTCGGCGGGAATCAGAATAATATTTTCGAAAGTGGCTCTCCAAAAGCGTTCTTTAGGAAAAGTTTCAGGATTTTCGATTTTTCTAACCTGGCCAGCCATTCTCGATATTTCCAGTCAGTGACTCTTAATGATATTTTCTAGTTTTTGATACAAGCAATTTCCTAAAAAATGTGGCAACATTTCCCTAATCAGAGTTGCAATAATCTCCAGTGGAGATCAAATGTGACTAGCTTTAATTGTTGCTGTTTTTTTTGTTTGTTTGTTTGTTTTTTTGAAAAGCATTCATTAGTGACAGTTTTGCTGTTAATGATAATGGAAGCTATGGTCTTTTCCACACTAAGCCGGAGACATTTGAAAACGCAGCTTAATTTCTAAAGCGCCCACACTAATCCGTCGCGAAAGCGGAGCTTTTCGAAAACATTCTTCAGACCCGAAGAATTTGAAAACGCCTGCGAGTTTTCGTTTTCGTGTGAACGGAAAACCTTTTGAAGCGTATAACAGAGCTTTTCCAAAATGATATAGTCACGATAATCATGTGGTTGTTTTGTTCATGCTAAACTTTTAACAGTGCAGTTGCCATCTTGAATTTATCCAGCTGCTAAGTCAAATCGAGGAATATACATTATCCTACTCACTCTCAGTGGACGGAAGGATCAATTCAAGCCCATTCAGTTTCTTCCCCTTATCATTCTTATCCTCCCTCTCAAAATAAGTCTTGACAAAGTGTGAAAAAATTAGAGCTTTCAACTCTTATTTAGTCCAGAGCCTTTTCAAACTAATTTTAAAAGGTAAAAGAACGAGATAAAAAACTATAAACGAAGTATGAAAAAAAGAAAAATTAAAACGGGAAAATAAGCCCTGGTTCACACTACCGACATAACGACATAATGGCAAAACGACGTAATCGCTTTCGTCGATAATGTGAACATCGATATAAAGTCATAAGGAATTAAAAGAACAGTTTGCTTTCCTTATGTCGTTATGTTCAGGCTATTATGTTGCTATTATGTTATTATCGTCAAGATGTTCACAATGCAAACATAACGACATAAGGTTCTTCTTACGTCGTTATGTTTATGTCCTTATGTCGTTGAGTCGCTAGTGTGGAATAGAGTAAAGGAACAAAATGTACTAATTTAAAAGAACAGAGTATTGTTCAGGCAACGGCTTAGCGTTATTTTCTGTTTCATAAGTGTTGGCAGTGTGCCATGATTGTAAAGTTTTTTGAACTCGAAAGTTTCCTGTGACAAATAGACCGGCATTGTCAAAATCATGAATATAGAATGACACGTTGTTGGACCATGCGTGGGCAGAAATACTAGAACCTTTTTTTTTTTTAGTTTTAGTTTTACGGCATCTGAGTTTGCATTACGGATGTGATCTTTTCACGAAACATTACAAGACCCTGCTACGAAAACTCCCCTCTGCAGAGTAGAACTGTATTAGGGACCTAAAGCAATGACCATGGTAAAAGAGATTTATAGTTAACCTTTGAATGGTGCAATTATCTAGATCGGCCCGTCGATCAGTCGAAAAAGCTGCTCAAACTAAGTATGTAACTCCAGCGATTAATTCCAAAAGAAAATACGAAAAAATTAGCCTTCGTCGCTCACGTTCTGCAACTGATAACCAGAACTTGGTCATTTTACGTAGCTGTTTTGGAGAGGGCGGCTAACAAATATACATGGATCTATAACGCACGTCCACAGCCATTGCGCTGCTCATTAAATCTTTGTTTGGTGACGTTCTCGTTGCCGTTGCCGTTGCCGTCCTGGTTTACTTATTAGGGACCTTACGCATATACGACGGCGACGGCGAGGACGACGCCTAGTAAAAAATGTGTTTCTATTTTACTTTGGAATTTCTCATTTATTTAGATCTATTCAGTGTGTTTGTCGGTATTAAAACTTGCCCCTGCCGAATATGCTACAGATACGTTCAGTTCCAAATAGAAATACGAAAAATTAGCCGTCGTGGTTCACGTTCTCCAGACAACGCAGAATTTGGTTTTTTCACGTTTATGTTTTGCAGAGGACGGCAAAGAAATGTACCAAGAATTATAATGCACGTGCACAGCCATTGTTCTCCTCATTAAACCTTTTGTTTGGTGACGTTCTCGTTGCCGTTGCCGTCGTGTTTTGCGTAAGGTCCCTAATGTCCATATTGACGAGACTGGAAAGTGTTTCATCGAAAATTTCGAAACGGTGATAAATGATACGGAAATTTCCTAAAACTATCGGTCTACCTGGCTTCACAAGGTTGTCCTCTTTTCTGGAAATTCCGAAAAAGAAATTCTGTTCTATTTATTTAAACCGAAATTTTTCATAGAAAGCACCAAGTACTGCCAACACTAACGAAGCAAACAATAACTCTCCCGTTGCCTAAACAATACCCTATACTTTTAAATTGGTACCATTGTTCCTTATTTTACGTACGGTTCTAATTTTTTTCACACCGTCTTTTTACAAATATTTTGCATCTCGCGCTTCTAATTATACAAGCTTCAGATTGCATGGAAGTCGAAAGCTTTACTTTTTTTCCTCAAATTCTACACCAGAGGACGTTTTGTAACGTTTCTCGACGTTTTCTTAGATGTTTTGTACTCCCTGTTACTCCTCAATTTCTAATGATAATTTTCTAATTGGTTTAAGAGACAATTTCCAAGCTAAGTTAGTGTCTGTATTAATTTCCAAATCAGTGTTACTGGTCGATTATTAAACACGAAGGCGCACTATATAAGGAAGTTTTTCCTGGGAGGACCGCGGCTCATGTATCAGTCACCATTGACGTGCACGGGTCAAATTCAAAATGGCGGGCGCTTTGAATACGCGAGATCTAAGCTGTAAGTGTTTACAAGGGGATTATAAACTGATATTGTTCCACTGTCCGCAATGTCTATGCACTGGTCGTACTTCTATCTATCCTCAAAAGCTAAACTCGCCTTGTACTACTTGCTAATTTATCCTTATATCGCCTATTGTAAATCTACATGGTCGTCTACACACGTAACTAACTTAAGGACGGTGCCTACTAAATACAAAGGTTTTTGCGCCAGGTTAGGACCATGCGGAAAGAGTAGATCTTTGTAAGGGCTATCGGAATCCATAAAGAAATCAAAGGAGACCTATGGCCAAACTCGTGGATTAGGTAATCTAGAGATGAAACATGTTGGTGAACTTGCAATTACTGGTATATTATTAAATGCTGTTAAAACAAGCCGGGTTTGTACCATGTAAGGTCGCACTTAACTCACAAAGTGTAGGCTTTTTTCGGTGGCTTTTTTTTTTTTTTTCTTTTTTTTGCACACATATTACAAAGACAGAACATGGAGTGGTAAAGGCTAAGGGTTCTTGGGTCACAGAGGACACTCCTGCCCAACAAATCATAGAGTACTCTCCCCCCCTCCCCCCCCCCCCCCTCCCGCCTCCCTTTCCCTCACACCCAGATCTTGATGTTGATCTGCCTGCTGGAAAAATTTGCATGTATTCAAGTCGTACGAGCTCACAAAATTTTTTCATTGCATTTCATTCAAGGTTGTAGGTAAGGTTTCTTATGAGACAGCACTTCTTTTCCAATGTGGAACCGCTTCTCTCTATATATATTGCACGTAAAATACATCAAAATAAGATACTATTTTGCAAGCATTTTCAGTGTTGATCCGACAAATCTGTCGACCATAAATATGTGTTCCAACAGTAATAATAACAGCTTTACTAAAGTTTCAATGTATTTAGTATTAACTAATAGTTGGGGACAAGCTCACAGGGGGTTTCTTTCCCTTTGTTATCTTTTCAATCAGGAAGCAAAAGTGTAGACAAAAGACAGGGTAAAAATCATTTAAGCTTATCAAAATCAAGTATTTGAGAGTTTCTTTCCAAGTTTATGTGCATATTACATCCCACTTAGAGTTCAGATCAATGTACTAAAATAAACAAGACAGGTATAGAGAACACAACTTTAATCTAAACTTAACTCGATGCCGGTTGAACATGGACAACTCAACATGAAAAACTTAAGTGTTTAAACTGCAAAGCGTTGAACGAAGGTCCTGCTTGATTAAACGTTGGATCTCACAGCAGATGTAATCAGCCAAACTTGAAAAGTGAAACGATAATACGTCACTACTGGAAGGTTGACACAACGTCGTAGAGTTAAAACAATATTTCGGCTGGCCTCTGGTTTAGATGTTTCTAAATTATAAAAATGAAATTACAATATTATACAATGGTGCCGATGTTTGTCTTGTATTCAATAGCTCTTTCGCTCATTAAAAGTTGTTCGTTTCGCTCATATAAGCTCATTAAGGTCGAGGAATAAGACACATTCTCATCAAACCTTACCACATTAGCTTTTCAGGTCACCTTCCAGCAAACAAATGCACATCTCCTGGTCATTTTGAACGCCTGGACGACTCAAATGCTCCTGAAATTCAGCCTTCAAGTTGGCCATAATACTAATTCAAACATTCGAAGTCAACTCCACTTCAATTTAGCGAAACAGTATGGCGTCGGACTCGGGCGCTTCGTTCGAGCCGACTAATTACGAGCAGTGTCTACACCTGAGTGAGTGAGTGAGTGAGTGACACATTTGCATATCGGAGTCCCCGCAACAAACAAGTGTCTACGCTTCGCGTATCCACGAGTTTAAAAAGGGGGTAGCCACGCATATTTTCGAGATAATTAGCCTCGAATCTCAACAAAAATACTGCCATCAGCATTTTTCTGAAAATAGAAGGAGAGGATATTTCTTCACAGCTTTCTTTAGAATTCGCCTTTACATACAGAAAAACAAACACATTTATAAAGATCTGAAAACTACATGGTAAATGGTAACATAAAAACCATTTTTGGTATGTTTTTAATAACAAAATCGTTGCAACAGCACTTTTAGCGTCTCTGGGAGCCTTTCTCTGTTTCAGCTAAAATACAGTCTAAATATCCTTTGCTCCCAACCAGAAACTAATCGCGTGCTGAATAGGCTTCTCGCTTTCATTTCATAACATAAAATATAGGGGTAACCACGCGTTTTTTAAAGTTATTGATCCTTTTTGAAACTATTTACGGTGCCCGTTACATTTTTTCCTGTCACCTCTCCAGTAAGTAAACCATTTGCGTATCTCGCACTTGTTTTCCGTGCGCACTACGCCATCTGCAGGTACATGTTTACAGCTGGATTTCAGTATAATTTTCGACAGATCAACAGCTAGTTTTTCAGCTGGAGGACATTAACAGTTAGTGGTTAGCGATATGCTGCTGTTCTGGTGTTCCTGGTTTAAGTACAGGTTCATTAAACTTAATTTGGTCACAGAAGAAAAATTCTGCTTTCAATTTAGTCGTGTACTTGGTAGCGTAGTTGATTGCGTCATGTCAACCCAGCGCGCGCGTGGCGCTTCAACCATGCCTTGCGTGATGCGCAGAGCTTGTGCGCACTAACAAAAGTAGGCACCGTCCTTAAATAGAATTTATTGTTTGCAAAAACGGGTTGTGCGAGCTATTACCAATTCAGATTATAGAGCACATTCTGCTCCTTTATTCTCCAAATTAGGAATTTTAGACATTTATCAAATCAACACGTTTCAAATAGCTAAATTTATGTACTATTATCCTAACAACCTGTTGCCTCCATTGTTTTTCAACTTGTTTTCTACAAACAGTCAAATTCATAGCTATAGCAACAGAACAGCCAATAATTATCGCGTGCATCATTGCCGGACTAATCTAAAAAAAAAAAAATCACAATTCCTTACCAAGGTCCAAAGATCTGGAATTCCCTTCCTGTTACAATCACTTCATTGTCAAGTTTTCCCAATTTTAAGAAAAAACTACTAGAGTTTTTAGTAAAATAATTACTGAACTGGCAAAGCTGCACACTGTTGCACTATTTATGTAACCGTATTGTAACGTACGAGGTGGCCTCAACTAAAAGCCTGATGGTTTCTAGAGGTCACCTTGCCTCACATTAAAGCATTTATAAATACTGTATATTAAGTACAAAGGCAAATAAACAGAATGAATGAATGAACTGTCCGCAATGTCCATTGTTCTACAGTTGGACCCGGCTAATTCGAACTCGGTTATTTCGAATTCTCCGTTATTTCGAACTCAAAACCATTTCCCTTGGATTTGCTATTCAGTTATTTACTATCGGCTATTTCGAACTCCCACTATCTAGAACAATTTTTCGTTTCTCCTGCGAGTTCGAAATAGCGCGGTTCAACTGTATTTGTAATGTCAAGGTCCGATCCCAGTGGGTATTGTAGAACACTGTTAGAGCGTGAAGCAAGCATTTTTGGGGTGAATTCAAAATTAGGGGCAGGAGCTTATGTGCGTTCATGTTTAAAATTGAGGCTCTCGGAAATGGGATTTCTGGCATTCTGAGGCCAAGACCGCGTTTAATAATGTCTCATTTTTATTTAACTTGGAGGCGGAAGGGGGGGGGGGGGGGAGCTAAAATTGAACCCCCCGAGGTACCCTAGATCCGTCCCAGCAATCGGATTATACGCGTGGCGGAATTGTTTTTTAGTTCCCAGCTTGGCTAGCTCAGCTCAAATTATGGATAAGTCTAATGTAAGTTCTTCATTTCGTCCTTTTTTGTCTTTCTTTTTTTTTTATCTGTAGAGCTTTTCCGCATAAAGAACCTGACAAATGCAAATTTGCATTTCACAACCTTAGGCATGTAAATGAAATGACTATTGTTTCTCTTTCAAGAAAGAGTCGCACGCCCCGATGAAAACTGGCGTGATTTTGCTGTTTACTTTACTCACCTCGCTCTGTTCGCAAATACCTCATGAAAACAAATAAATTTTAAGAGCAAATTGTTGCTTCTCAGATGTAGAATATCTTTACAAAATCGTTGCTGTAAGACTAATGATCGTAAATCGCCGGTTGGATCCAAAAATACAGGTCTTGGAATAAAAAAGAAAAAAAAAAAAAAAAAAAAAAAATATATATATATATATATATATATATATATATATATATGTGTGTGTGTGTGTGTGTGACGTTCAGCATTCAATGTGCACAATTCTACGACAACTGGTAAATGCTACCGTTCCTGGCGCCAAACTCTGACCATCGTCACTCGTTTAGGGGTGTTGATAAACCGCTTAAAACAATTATTGTGTTCAATAATTTCTATTTTTAGACTGCTGCTGTTACTCCATTCGCGGTTTTTAGGTCAGTACTTTGAAGGTTTTGACATTAAGTAACAGTCCTTATAATCGAATGGGCGGGGAATTTACATGTCTAATGTCATCAGGGGTACATTTGCATTTGTAAGGTTGTTGTGCGGAAAATTCTTATCAGTTGACATCATAGCGTTTATTGTCAAACTGAAACCCGTGGAAATTCTTGTTTTCACTAATGGAATGGATTGTTACAGATATAAAGGATACTTAAAAAAAAAAAAATATGCCGATATATGAGGTCGATTACGCATATGAACTCTATACCAGTTTTCAGGTTAATCTGTATTTTAAGCTCCTATGACTTTTCTGCTCTTACTGTGTCTACTAGAAACTATCTTGATCGAGGAAACCGTTTGAATTTGTCCTGAAAATCTATTCGCATTATCTCATTTTACGTATGTCGAGAGGCTGTCAACTCAAACTCGATCTTATTCGACAAAAGAGGAATCAGAGGAAATTATTAGTAGGTGACAAAAAAAGAATATAAAAAGTACGATTCACTGTTTTAAATTAAACTTGTACAGCTGATTTACTTTCCTTTCTTCACCAGTCCGGCCGAAATATTGCTTCTCAAAAATATTGAATCAAAAACTCTTTCGATTTATGTATTGCTCTCAGGTTTGCTTAATTTTGGTTACCATACGTTCCTTTCAGGATTAAGAAACGTTATAGCTCCTATGTCAGCATGGGATTCATTACATAATCCTGTATTTGCGTCTCAATAAGACTTCGGGTGATGGAGCAAACAAACAAAAAGAAATATTAAACAGTAAAGCTTTTTATCAAATCATTAAAACATTCATGGAATAAGAAGTCTCGATCATCAATTATCTCGGTGTGCAAATATGGTCTATATGTGATCGTTGTGATCGCTGCAATCGTTACAGAAAGCGTTGAATGATCCTTAGGATAATCGGTTTCTAATCTGATCGCTACAATCGTGGGGATGAAATTAAAGTTTATCTCAGGCGTTGGTTTTTTACTGGATAGCTTTCCCACAATCCCTGGATAGCGATTTTCCCTAGCTATGATCGGTTTGATCTCTGAACTTTTTTTTGCAGTGATCGTGGCGATCATATGGAGACCATTCTTTAGAGTTCATGCTGTTGGTCAATTCTCTTTCTTTTAAGCGGGAAATGTCTTTCTATAATTTCCTGAGTGAAAGTCTTAGGAATGGTCCAGGAAAAGGCATACAAACAAGCAAACAGAGAAACAAGACAAACAAAACGAAAAAGAGACGTATCGAGAATCATTTTCAGAAAATATTTCTTCCTTGAAGATGGATCAAAAAATTAATTTTGGGATTTGTAAAGATAAACTATGCGTATGTTTTAGGGCGATAAATCGCATAGAGAATCATATTCAGGCAGTTCTTTCTACGTTCTCAACCACTTTTCAACCACATCGAGGAAAATCGTTTTTCTTTTAAGGTGAAAATTGATGCAAATTCTGAGGTATTCAAATTGAGTTTCGCGGAAAATAGCAGAAAAAGGACAATTCACAGTTTTGAGCAGCTGTTTTAACTTCCTTTTAATTCAGTACTCGTTCAAATTATTGTTATCAACCAAAAATAAATCAGAGACAGTGTTCAACAGCTGCATAACGGTGGGCTCCTTGGGGCTGCCTCTAAAAGGACTATGAAATCAATGTAAGGACTCATTGCTTCTAAAACCAGTTTTGGCAAGACTTCGGATGGAACTCAACGAACAGTGAGTAAGTAAGTAAGTAAGTAAGTAAGTAAGTAAGTAAGTAAGTAAGTAAGTAAGTAAGTAAGTAAGTAAGTAAAACCATTATTTAAGTGTCTATGTGTTTAGCCTAGATAGACTAATTGGGAACACAAGTAAAATAGCAACACTTATTGACATACGGTACTTATAAAATTTGATTATCTACAGGAAAATGATAAAAACCTATTCAGCCTCTTCGAGAGAGGCTGATTATCCAATCATTAACTAGACACTGAATGACGATCATCAGCTA